>NW_026894349.1:0-143908 GCF_032452875.1 Bos javanicus | reverse complement strand
CCCACTGAGATGAATGCCTGTCTCCCCGGGTGCGTCTGGAATGCAACCCCGAGATCCCTGTCGCCCCTGGAGAGGAACATTGGCTTCTGGACACAAGCCTAGATGAGGTCTATTGGCCCTGCAGTCACTCGAGAGCAATCCCCAGCTTTCCTTCGCAACTCGAATGGAAGATTGGACTTGCCTGGGCCAACACAAGAGGCAGCCTGAATTCCCCGTCGTAACTCGAGAATCCCGCCGTAACTCGAGAAAAACCACGTGGCTCCCCCGTCATCGCAAGATGAAGCCCTTCCCGCTACAGCGCCTCAGGAGAAGTCCCACGTTAGGAATTGGAGGTCGAAAGGGCACTTGGCACCCTTGATGCGACCCACAAAGTTCCCGAAATCCCGGTCTCCCTCGAGAGGAACACTGAGGTTTTCCGGCACCCCCTCCTCTGAGCCCTTTCTCCCCTCCTGATCTGGACAGGAGGGTCGACTCCCCTGCTTTGTCTGGAAGGGGTTCCCGACCTTCCGGTCGCACCTCAGGATGAGGCCGGTCTCACGAAGACATTCCAGACGTGGCCTCGTGGGTGGTTCCACATTCCGTAGGACCCCGATTTCCCGGTCCCCTCTGATAAGAACCCGATGCCCGGACACCTCTCCGAACTCCACCCTGTGAATGAAGTCAACACGAAGGGGCAGTTTTTCCGTGCATCGTTCGGAAAACCCCAGGTTCCAAATACAGCTCGACAAGCGGCCTCTCTCCCCGGGGACATCTCGAGAGGCAAGCGGAGTTCCATGCCTCAACCCAAGACGAGGCCTGACTCTCCTGTCCCCAGTCTGCAGGGACCCTGCGATCGGAGTCTGAAATCAGAGGTACCCTGCGGTTCCTGCCTCAACTGGAGATGAGGCCCTCTTCCAATGCACCAAACCCAGTGGAGTCCCGAGAGGCCCCTCCCACCTCCAGTTTCCCTGGCTTCTCAGAGCCACCATGAGAAGCCCCCTGAGGTCACCTGCACAAGTCGAGGGAACCCAGGGTTTCCTGCCTCAACCCGAGAAAGACCTCGAGAGACCTTCTTCAACACGTCTCGAGGCCAGATTCCCCTACCATGGCTCGGGAGCAGTGACGCGCTCCCCTCGCCACTCGCATGGAGACCCGACTTCCCTGGCGCCCCACGAGAGGCTCACTGACCTCGCCGTCGTACCTCGTGAGAAACCGCACACTGGGGCCGCCGCTCGAGAACAACCCCGAGATTCCCCCGTCATCGAGAGATGAGGGCCTTCGTCTCCTGCATGGCCTAGAGACCAATCTCGCGACCTCTCTCCAAACGCCTCAGGAGGCTTGACTCCCTTGAGTCCACCCAGTGAGCTCCAAGAGATACCCGTCGCGATTCGAGAGCAGAGCGGGGTTCTTTGCTTCCACTCGAGATGAATGCCTGTCTCCCCGGGTGCGTCTGGAATGCAACCCCGAGATCCCTGTCGCCCCTGGAGAGGAACATTGGCTTCTGGACACAAGCCTAGATGAGGTCTATTGGCCCTGCAGTCACTCGAGAGCAATCCCCAGCTTTCCTTCGCAACTCGAATGGAAGATTGGACTTGCCTGGGCCAACACAAGAGGCAGCCTGAATTCCCCGTCGTAACTCGAGAATCCCGCCGTAACTCGAGAAAAACCACGTGGCTCCCCCGTCATCGCAAGATGAAGCCCTTCCCGCTACAGCGTCTCAGGAGAAGTCCCACGTTAGGAATTGGAGGTCGAAAGGGCACTTGGCACCCTTGATGCGACCCACAAAGTTCCCCGAAATCCCGGTCTCCCTCGAGAGGAACACTGAGGTTTTCCGGCACCCCTCCTCTGAGCCCTTTCTCCCCTCCTGATCTGGACAGGAGGGTCGACTCCCTGCTTTGTCTGGAAGGGGTTCCCGACCTTCCGGTCGCACCTCAGGATGAGGCCGGTCTCACGAAGACATTCCAGACGTGGCCTCGTGGGTGGTTCCACATTCCGTAGGACCCCGATTTCCCGGTCCCCTCTTGATAAGAACCCGATGCCCGGACACCTCTCCGAACTCCACCCTGTGAATGAAGTCAACACGAAGGGGCAGTTTTTCCGTGCATCGTTCGGAAAAACCCCAGGTTCCAAATACAGCTCGACAAGCGGCCTCTCTCCCCGGGGACATCTCGAGAGGCAAGCGGAGTTCCATGCCTCAACCCAAGACGAGGCCTGACTCTCCTGTCCCCAGTCTGCAGGGACCCTGCGATCGGAGTCTGAAATCAGAGGTACCCTGCGGTTCCTGCCTCAACTGGAGATGAGGCCCTCTTCCAATGCACCAAACCCAGTGGAGTCCCGAGAGGCCCCTCCCACCTCCAGTTTCCCTGGCTTCTCAGAGCCACCATGAGAAGCCCCCTGAGGTCACCTGCACAAGTCGAGGGAACCCAGGGTTTCCTGCCTCAACCCGAGAAAGACCTCGAGAGACCTTCTTCAACACGTCTCGAGGCCAGATTCCCCTACCATGGCTCGGGAGCAGTGACGCGCTCCCCTCGCCACTCGCATGGAGACCCGACTTCCCTGGCGCCCCACGAGAGGCTCACTGACCTCGCCGTCGTACCTCGTGAGAAACCGCACACTGGGGCCGCCGCTCGAGAACAACCCCGAGATTCCCCCGTCATCGAGAGATGAGGGCCTTCGTCTCCTGCATGGCCTAGAGACCAATCTCGCGACCTCTCTCCAAACGCCTCAGGAGGCTTGACTCCCTTGAGTCCACCCAGTGAGCTCCAAGAGATACCCGTCGCGATTCGAGAGCAGAGCGGGGTTCTTTGCTTCCACTCGAGATGAATGCCTGTCTCCCCGGGTGCGTCTGGAATGCAACCCCGAGATCCCTGTCGCCCCTGGAGAGGAACATTGGCTTCTGGACACAAGCCTAGATGAGGTCTATTGGCCCTGCAGTCACTCGAGAGCAATCCCCAGCTTTCCTTCGCAACTCGAATGGAAGATTGGACTTGCCTGGGCCAACACAAGAGGCAGCCTGAATTCCCCGTCGTAACTCGAGAATCCCGCCGTAACTCGAGAAAAACCACGTGGCTCCCCCGTCATCGCAAGATGAAGCCCTTCCCGCTACAGCGCCTCAGGAGAAGTCCCACGTTAGGAATTGGAGGTCGAAAGGGCACTTGGCACCCTTGATGCGACCCACAAAGTTCCCCGAAATCCCGGTCTCCCTCGAGAGGAACACTGAGGTTTTCCGGCACCCCCTCCTCTGAGCCCTTTCTCCCCTCCTGATCTGGACAGGAGGGTCGACTCCCTGCTTTGTCTGGAAGGGGTTCCCGACCTTCCGGTCGCACCTCAGGATGAGGCCGGTCTCACGAAGACATTCCAGACGTGGCCTCGTGGGTGGTTCCACATTCCGTAGGACCCCGATTTCCCGGTCCCCTCTGATAAGAACCCGATGCCCGGACACCTCTCCGAACTCCACCCTGTGAATGAAGTCAACACGAAGGGGCAGTTTTTCCGTGCATCGTTCGGAAAAAACCCCAGGTTCCAAATACAGCTCGACAAGCGGCCTCTCTCCCCGGGGACATCTCGAGAGGCAAGCGGAGTTCCATGCCTCAACCCAAGACGAGGCCTGACTCTCCTGTCCCCAGTCTGCAGGGACCCTGCGATCGGAGTCTGAAATCAGAGGTACCCTGCGGTTCCTGCCTCAACTGGAGATGAGGCCCTCTTCCAATGCACCAAACCCAGTGGAGTCCCGAGAGGCCCCTCCCACCTCCAGTTTCCCTGGCTTCTCAGAGCCACCATGAGAAGCCCCCTGAGGTCACCTGCACAAGTCGAGGGAACCCAGGGTTTCCTGCCTCAACCCGAGAAAGACCTCGAGAGACCTTCTTCAACACGTCTCGAGGCCAGATTCCCCTACCATGGCTCGGGAGCAATGACGCGCTCCCCTCGCCACTCGCATGGAGACCCGACTTCCCTGGCGCCCCACGAGAGGCTCACTGACCTCGCCGTCGTACCTCGTGAGAAACCGCACACTGGGGCCGCCGCTCGAGAACAACCCCGAGATTCCCCCGTCATCGAGAGATGAGGGCCTTCGTCTCCTGCATGGCCTAGAGACCAATCTCGCGACCTCTCTCCAAACGCCTCAGGAGGCTTGACTCCCTTGAGTCCACCCAGTGAGCTCCAAGAGATACCCGTCGCGATTCGAGAGCAGAGCGGGGTTCTTTGCTTCCACTCGAGATGAATGCCTGTCTCCCCGGGTGCGTCTGGAATGCAACCCCGAGATCCCTGTCGCCCCTGGAGAGGAACATTGGCTTCTGGACACAAGCCTAGATGAGGTCTATTGGCCCTGCAGTCACTCGAGAGCAATCCCCAGCTTTCCTTCGCAACTCGAATGGAAGATTGGACTGGCCTGGGCCAACACAAGAGGCAGCCTGAATTCCCCGTCGTAACTCGAGAATCCCGCCGTAACTCGAGAAAAACCACGTGGCTCCCCCGTCATCGCAAGATGAAGCCCTTTCCCGCTACAGCGCCTCAGGAGAAGTCCCACGTTAGGAATTGGAGGTCGAAAGGGCACTTGGCACCCTTGATGCGACCCACAAAGTTCCCCGAAATCCCGGTCTCCCTCGAGAGGAACACTGAGGTTTTCCGGCACCCCCTCCCCTGAGCCCTTTCTCCCCTCCTGATCTGGACAGGAGGGTCGACTCCCTGCTTTGTCTGGAAGGGGTTCCCGACCTTCCGGTCGCACCTCAGGATGAGGCCGGTCTCACGAAGACATTCCAGACGTGGCCTCGTGGGTGGTTCCACATTCCGTAGGACCCCGATTTCCCGGTCCCCTCTTGATAAGAACCCGATGCCCGGACACCTCTCCGAACTCCACCCTGTGAATGAAGTCAACACGAAGGGGCAGTTTTTCCGTGCATCGTTCGGAAAAAAACCCAGGTTCCAAATACAGCTCGACAAGCGGCCTCTCTCCCCGGGGACATCTCGAGAGGCACGCGGAGTTCCATGCCTCAACTCAAGACGAGGCCTGACTCTCCTGTCCCCAGTCTGCAGGGACCCTGCTATCGGAGTCTGAAATCAGAGGTACCCTGCGGTTCCTGCCTCAACTGGAGATGAGGCCCGCTTCCAATGCACCAAACCCAGTGGGGTCCCGAGAGGCCCCTCCCACCTCCAGGTTCCCTGGCTTCTCAGAGCCACCATGAGAAGCCCCCTGAGGTCACCTGCACAAGTCGAGGGAACCCAGGGTTTCCTGCCTCAACCCGAGAAAGACCTCGAGAGACCTTCTTCAATGCGTCTCGAGGCCAGATTCCCCTACCATGGCTCGGGAGCAGTGACGCGCTCCCCCTCGCCACTCGCATGGAGACCCGACTTCCCTGGCGCCCCACGAGAGGCTCACTGACCTCGCCGTCGTACCTCGTGAGAAACCGCACACTGGGGCCGCCGCTCGAGAACAACCCCGAGATTCCCCCGTCATCGAGAGATGAGGGCCTTCGTCTCCTGCATGGCCTAGAGACCAATCTCGCGACCTCTCTCCAAACGCCTCAGGAGGCTTGACTCCCTTGAGTCCACCCAGTGAGCTCCAAGAGATACCCGTCGCGATTCGAGAGCAGAGCGGGCTTCTTTGCTTCCACTCGAGATGAATGCCTGTCTCCCCGGGTGCGTCTGGAATGCAACCCCGAGATCCCTGTCGCCCCTGGAGAGGAACATTGGCTTCTGGACACAAGCCTAGATGAGGTCTATTGGCCCTGCAGTCACTCGAGAGCAATCCCCAGCTTTCCTTCGCAACTCGAATGGAAGATTGGACTTGCCTGGGCCAACACAAGAGGCAGCCTGAATTCCCCGTCGTAACTCGAGAATCCCGCCGTAACTCGAGAAAAACCACGTGGCTCCCCCGTCATCGCAAGATGAAGCCCTTTCCCGCTACAGCGTCTCAGGAGAAGTCCCACGTTAGGAATTGGAGGTCGAAAGGGCACTTGGCACCCTTGATGCGACCCACAAAGTTCCCCGAAATCCCGGTCTCCCTCGAGAGGAACACTGAGGTTTTCCGGCACCCCCTCCTCTGAGCCCTTTCTCCCCTCCTGATCTGGACAGGAGGGTCGACTCCCCTGCTTTGTCTGGAAGGGGTTCCCGACCTTCCGGTCGCACCTCAGGATGAGGCCGGTCTCACGAAGACATTCCAGACGTGGCCTCGTGGGTGGTTCCACATTCCGTAGGACCCCGATTTCCCGGTCCCCTCTTGATAAGAACCCGATGCCCGGACACCTCTCCGAACTCCACCCTGTGAATGAAGTCAACACGAAGGGGCAGTTTTTCCGTGCATCGTTCGGAAAAAACCCCAGGTTCCAAATACAGCTCGACAAGCGGCCTCTCTCCCCGGGGACATCTCGAGAGGCAAGCGGAGTTCCATGCCTCAACCCAAGACGAGGCCTGACTCTCCTGTCCCCAGTCTGCAGGGACCCTGCGATCGGAGTCTGAAATCAGAGGTACCCTGCGGTTCCTGCCTCAACTGGAGATGAGGCCCTCTTCCAATGCACCAAACCCAGTGGGGTCCCGAGAGGCCCCTCCCACCTCCAGGTTCCCTGGCTTCTCAGAGCCACCATGAGAAGCCCCCTGAGGTCACCTGCACAAGTCGAGGGAACCCAGGGTTTCCTGCCTCAACCCGAGAAAGACCTCGAGAGACCTTCTTCAACGCGTCTCGAGGCCAGATTCCCCTACCATGGCTCGGGAGCAATGACGCGCTCCCCTCGCCACTCGCATGGAGACCCGACTTCCCTGGCGCCCCACGAGAGGCTCACTGACCTCGCCGTCGTACCTCGTGAGAAACCGCACACTGGGGCCGCCGCTCGAGAACAACCCCGAGATTCCCCCGTCATCGAGAGATGAGGGCCTTCGTCTCCTGCATGGCCTAGAGACCAATCTCGCGACCTCTCTCCAAACGCCTCAGGAGGCTTGACTCCCTTGAGTCCACCCAGTGAGCTCCAAGAGATACCCGTCGCGATTCGAGAGCAGAGCGGGGTTCTTTGCTTCCACTCGAGATGAATGCCTGTCTCCCCGGGTGCGTCTGGAATGCAACCCCGAGATCCCTGTCGCCCCTGGAGAGGAACATTGGCTTCTGGACACAAGCCTAGATGAGGTCTATTGGCCCTGCAGTCACTCGAGAGCAATCCCCAGCTTTCCTTCGCAACTCGAATGGAAGATTGGACTTGCCTGGGCCAACACAAGAGGCAGCCTGAATTCCCCGTCGTAACTCGAGAATCCCGCCGTAACTCGAGAAAAACCACGTGGCTCCCCCGTCATCGCAAGATGAAGCCCTTTCCCGCTACAGCGCCTCAGGAGAAGTCCCACGTTAGGAATTGGAGGTCGAAAGGGCACTTGGCACCCTTGATGCGACCCACAAAGTTCCCCGAAATCCCGGTCTCCCTCGAGAGGAACACTGAGGTTTTCCGGCACCCCCTCCTCTGAGCCCTTTCTCCCCTCCTGATCTGGACAGGAGGGTCGACTCCCTGCTTTGTCTGGAAGGGGTTCCCGACCTTCCGGTCGCACCTCAGGATGAGGCCGGTCTCACGAAGACATTCCAGACGTGGCCTCGTGGGTGGTTCCACATTCCGTAGGACCCCGATTTCCCGGTCCCCTCTTGATAAGAACCCGATGCCCGGACACCTCTCCGAACTCCACCCTGTGAATGAAGTCAACACGAAGGGGCAGTTTTTCCGTGCATCGTTCGGAAAAACCCCAGGTTCCAAATACAGCTCGACAAGCGGCCTCTCTCCCCGGGGACATCTCGAGAGGCAAGCGGAGTTCCATGCCTCAACCCAAGACGAGGCCTGACTCTCCTGTCCCCAGTCTGCAGGGACCCTGCGATCGGAGTCTGAAATCAGAGGTACCCTGCGGTTCCTGCCTCAACTGGAGATGAGGCCCTCTTCCAATGCACCAAACCCAGTGGGGTCCCGAGAGGCCCCTCCCACCTCCAGGTTCCCTGGCTTCTCAGAGCCACCATGAGAAGCCCCCTGAGGTCACCTGCACAAGTCGAGGGAACCCAGGGTTTCCTGCCTCAACCCGGGAAAGACCTCGAGAGACCTTCTTCAACGCGTCTCGAGGCCAGATTCCCCTACCATGGCTCGGGAGCAAGCGACGCGCCCCCTCGCCACTCGCATGGAGACCCGACTTCCCTGGCGCCCCACGAGAGGCTCACTGACCTCGCCGTCGTACCTCGTGAGAAACCGCACACTGGGGCCGCCGCTCGAGAACAACCCCGAGATTCCCCCGTCATCGAGAGATGAGGGCCTTCGTCTCCTGCATGGCCTAGAGACCAATCTCGCGACCTCTCTCCAAACGCCTCAGGAGGCTTGACTCCCTTGAGTCCACCCAGTGAGCTCCAAGAGATACCCGTCGCGATTCGAGAGCAGAGCGGGGTTCTTTGCTTCCACTCGAGATGAATGCCTGTCTCCCCGGGTGCGTCTGGAATGCAACCCCGAGATCCCTGTCGCCCCTGGAGAGGAACATTGGCTTCTGGACACAAGCCTAGATGAGGTCTATTGGCCCTGCAGTCACTCGAGAGCAATCCCCAGCTTTCCTTCGCAACTCGAATGGAAGATTGGACTTGCCTGGGCCAACACAAGAGGCAGCCTGAATTCCCCGTCGTAACTCGAGAATCCCGCCGTAACTCGAGAAAAACCACGTGGCTCCCCCGTCATCGCAAGATGAAGCCCTTTCCCGCTACAGCGCCTCAGGAGAAGTCCCACGTTAGGAATTGGAGGTCGAAAGGGCACTTGGCACCCTTGATGCGACCCACAAAGTTCCCCGAAATCCCGGTCTCCCCGAGAGGAACACTGAGGTTTTCCGGCACCCCCTCCTCTGAGCCCTTTCTCCCCTCCTGATCTGGACAGGAGGGTCGACTCCCCTGCTTTGTCTGGAAGGGGTTCCCGACCTTCCGGTCGCACCTCAGGATGAGGCCGGTCTCACGAAGACATTCCAGACGTGGCCTCGTGGGTGGTTCCACATTCCGTAGGACCCCGATTTCCCGGTCCCCTCTTGATAAGAACCCGATGCCCGGACACCTCTCCGAACTCCACCCTGTGAATGAAGTCAACACGAAGGGGCAGTTTTTCCGTGCATCGTTCGGAAAAAACCCCAGGTTCCAAATACAGCTCGACAAGCGGCCTCTCTCCCCGGGGACATCTCGAGAGGCAAGCGGAGTTCCATGCCTCAACCCAAGACGAGGCCTGACTCTCCTGTCCCCAGTCTGCAGGGACCCTGCGATCGGAGTCTGAAATCAGAGGTACCCTGCGGTTCCTGCCTCAACTGGAGATGAGGCCCTCTTCCAATGCACCAAACCCAGTGGGGTCCCGAGAGGCCCCTCCCACCTCCAGGTTCCCTGGCTTCTCAGAGCCACCATGAGAAGCCCCCTGAGGTCACCTGAACAAGTCGAGGGAACCCAGGGTTTCCTGCCTCAACCCGAGAAAGACCTCGAGAGACCTTCTTCAACGCGTCTCGAGGCCAGATTCCCCTACCATGGCTCGGGAGCAGTGACGCGCTCCCCTCGCCACTCGCATGGAGACCCGACTTCCCTGGCGCCCCACGAGAGGCTCACTGACCTCGCCGTCGTACCTCGTGAGAAACCGCACACTGGGGCCGCCGCTCGAGAACAACCCCGAGATTCCCCCGTCATCGAGAGATGAGGGCCTTCGTCTCCTGCATGGCCTAGAGACCAGTCTCGCGACCTCTCTCCAAACGCCTCAGGAGGCTTGACTCCCTTGAGTCCACCCAGCGAGCTCCAAGAGATACCCGTCGCGATTCGAGAGCAGAGCGGGGTTCTTTGCTTCCACTCGAGATGAATGCCTGTCTCCCCGGGTGCGTCTGGAATGCAACCCCGAGATCCCTGTCGCCCTTGGAGAGGAACATTGGCTTCTGGACACAAGCCTAGATGAGGTCTATTGGCCCTGCAGTCACTCGAGAGCAATCCCCAGCTTTCCTTCGCAACTCGAATGGAAGATTGGACTTGCCTGGGCCAACACAAGAGGCAGCCTGAATTCCCCGTCGTAACTCGAGAATCCCGCCGTAACTCGAGAAAAACCACGTGGCTCCCCCGTCATCGCAAGATGAAGCCCTTTCCCGCTACAGCGCCTCAGGAGAAGTCCCACGTTAGGAATTGGAGGTCGAAAGGGCACTTGGCACCCTTGATGCGACCCACAAAGTTCCCCGAAATCCCGGTCTCCCTCGAGAGGAACACTGAGGTTTTCCGGCACCCCCTCCTCTGAGCCCTTTCTCCCCTCCTGATCTGGACAGGAGGGTCGACTCCCCTGCTTTGTCTGGAAGGGGTTCCCGACCTTCCGGTCGCACCTCAGGATGAGGCCGGTCTCACGAAGACATTCCAGACGTGGCCTCGTGGGTGGTTCCACATTCCGTAGGACCCCGATTTCCCGGTCCCCTCTTGATAAGAACCCGATGCCCGGACACCTCTCCGAACTCCACCCTGTGAATGAAGTCAACACGAAGGGGCAGTTTTTCCGTGCATCGTTCGGAAAAACCCCAGGTTCCAAATACAGCTCGACAAGCGGCCTCTCTCCCCGGGGACATCTCGAGAGGCAAGCGGAGTTCCATGCCTCAACCCAAGACGAGGCCTGACTCTCCTGTCCCCAGTCTGCAGGGACCCTGCGATCGGAGTCTGAAATCAGAGGTACCCTGCGGTTCCTGCCTCAACTGGAGATGAGGCCCTCTTCCAATGCACCAAACCCAGTGGGGTCCCGAGAGGCCCCTCCCACCTCCAGGTTCCCTGGCTTCTCAGAGCCGCCGTGAGAAGCCCCCTGAGGTCACCTGCACAAGTCGAGGGAACCCAGGGTTTCCTGCCTCAACCCGAGAAAGACCTCGAGAGACCTTCGTCAACACGTCTCGAGGCCAGATTCCCCTACCATGGCTCGGGAGCAATGACGCGCTCCCCTCGCCACTCGCATGGAGACCCGACTTCCCTGGCGCCCCACGAGAGGCTCACTGACCTCGCCGTCGTACCTCGTGAGAAACCGCACACTGGGGCCGCCGCTCGAGAACAACCCCGAGATTCCCCCGTCATCGAGAGATGAGGGCCTTCGTCTCCTGCATGGCCTAGAGACCAGTCTCGCGACCTCTCTCCAAACGCCTCAGGAGGCTTGACTCCCTTGAGTCCACCCAGTGAGCTCCAAGAGATACCCGTCGCGATTCGAGAGCAGAGCGGGGTTCTTTGCTTCCACTCGAGATGAATGCCTGTCTCCCCGGGTGCGTCTGGAATGCAACCCCGAGATCCCTGTCGCCCCTGGAGAGGAACATTGGCTTCTGGACACAAGCCTAGATGAGGTCTATTGGCCCTGCAGTCACTCGAGAGCAATCCCCAGCTTTCCTTCGCAACTCGAATGGAAGATTTGACTTGCCTGGGCCAACACAAGAGGCAGCCTGAATTCCCCGAAGTAACTCGAGAATCCCGCCGTAACTCGAGAAAAACCACGTGGCTCCCCCGTCATCGCAAGATGAAACCCTTTCCCGCTACAGCGCCTCAGGAGAAGTCCCACGTTAGGAATTGGAGGTCGAAAGGGCACTTGGCACCCTTGATGCGACCCACAAAGTTCCCCGAAATCCCGGTCTCCCTCGAGAGGAACACTGAGGTTTTCCGGCACCCCTCCTCTGAGCCCTTTCTCCCCTCCTGATCTGGACAGGAGGGTCGACTCCCCTGCTTTGTCTGGAAGGGGTTCCCGACCTTCCGGTCGCACCTCAGGATGAGGCCGGTCTCACGAAGACATTCCAGACGTGGCCTCGTGGGTGGTTCCACATTCCGTAGGACCCCGATTTCCCGGTCCCCTCTTGATAAGAACCCGATGCCCGGACACCTCTCCGAACTCCACCCTGTGAATGAAGTCAACACGAAGGGGCAGTTTTTCCGTGCATCGTTCGGAAAAACCCCAGGTTCCAAATACAGCTCGACAAGCGGCCTCTCTCCCCGGGGACATCTCGAGAGGCAAGCGGAGTTCCATGCCTCAACCCAAGACGAGGCCTGACTCTCCTGTCCCCAGTCTGCAGGGACCCTGCGATCGGAGTCTGAAATCAGAGGTACCCTGCGGTTCCTGCCTCAACTGGAGATGAGGCCCTCTTCCAATGCACCAAACCCAGTGGGGTCCCGAGAGGCCCCTCCCACCTCCAGTTTCCCTGGCTTCTCAGAGCCACCGTGAGAAGCCCCCTGAGGTCACCTGCACAAGTCGAGGGAACCCAGGGTTTCCTGCCTCAACCCGAGAAAGACCTCGAGAGACCTTCTTCAACACGTCTCGAGGCCAGATTCCCCTACCATGGCTCGGGAGCAATGACGCGCTCCCCTCGCCACTCGCATGGAGACCCGACTTCCCTGGCGCCCCACGAGAGGCTCACTGACCTCGCCGTCGTACCTCGTGACAAACCGCACACTGGGGCCGCCGCTCGAGAACAACCCCGAGATTCCCCCGTCATCGAGAGATGAGGGCCTTCGTCTCCTGCATGGCCTAGAGACCAATCTCGCGACCTCTCTCCAAACGCCTCAGGAGGCTTGACTCCCTTGAGTCCACCCAGTGAGCTCCAAGAGATACCCGTCGCGATTCGAGAGCAGAGCGGGGTTCTTTGCTTCCACTCGAGATGAATGCCTGTCTCCCCGGGTGCGTCTGGAATGCAACCCCGAGATCCCTGTCGCCCCTGGAGAGGAACATTGGCTTCTGGACACAAGCCTAGATGAGGTCTATTGGCCCTGCAGTCACTCGAGAGCAATCCCCAGCTTTCCTTCCCAGCTCGAATGGAAGATTGGACTTGCCTGGGCCAACAGAAGAGGCAGCCTGAATTCCCCGTCGTAACTCGAGAATCCCGCCGTAACTCGAGAAAAACCACGTGGCTCCCCCGTCATCGCAAGATGAAGCCCTTTCCCGCTACAGCGTCTCAGGAGAAGTCCCACGTTAGGAATTGGAGGTCGAAAGGGCACTTGGCACCCTTGATGCGACCCACAAAGTTCCCCGAAATCCCGGTCTCCCTCGAGAGGAACACTGAGGTTTTCCGGCACCCCCTCCTCTGAGCCCTTTCTCCCCTCCTGATCTGGACAGGAGGGTCGACTCCCCTGCTTTGTCTGGAAGGGGTTCCCGACCTTCCGGTCGCACCTCAGGATGAGGCCGGTCTCACGAAGACATTCCAGACGTGGCCTCGTGGGTGGTTCCACATTCCGTAGGACCCCGATTTCCCGGTCCCCTCTTGATAAGAACCCGATGCCCGGACACCTCTCCGAACTCCACCCTGTGAATGAAGTCAACACGAAGGGGCAGTTTTTCCGTGCATCGTTCGGAAAAACCCCAGGTTCCAAATACAGCTCGACAAGCGGCCTCTCTCCCCGGGGACATCTCGAGAGGCAAGCGGAGTTCCATGCCTCAACCCAAGACGAGGCCTGACTCTCCTGTCCCCAGTCTGCAGGGACCCTGCGATCGGAGTCTGAAATCAGAGGTACCCTGCGGTTCCTGCCTCAACTGGAGATGAGGCCCTCTTCCAATGCACCAAACCCAGTGGGGTCCCGAGAGGCCCCTCCCACCTCCAGGTTCCCTGGCTTCTCAGAGCCACCGTGAGAAGCCCCCTGAGGTCACCTGCACAAGTCGAGGGAACCCAGGGTTTCCTGCCTCAACCCGGGAAAGACCTCGAGAGACCTTCTTCAACACGTCTCGAGGCCAGATTCCCCTACCATGGCTCGGGAGCAGTGACGCGCTCCCCTCGCCACTCGCATGGAGACCCGACTTCCCTGGCGCCCCACGAGAGGCTCACTGACCTCGCCGTCGTACCTCGTGAGAAACCGCACACTGGGGCCGCCGCTCGAGAACAACCCCGAGATTCCCCCGTCATCGAGAGATGAGGGCCTTCGTCTCCTGCATGGCCTAGAGACCAATCTCGCGACCTCTCTCCAAACGCCTCAGGAGGCTTGACTCCCTTGAGTCCACCCAGTGAGCTCCAAGAGATACCCGTCGCGATTCGAGAGCAGAGCGGGGTTCTTTGCTTCCACTCGAGATGAATGCCTGTCTCCCCGGGTGCGTCTGGAATGCAACCCCGAGATCCCTGTCGCCCCTGGAGAGGAACATTGGCTTCTGGACACAAGCCTAGATGAGGTCTATTGGCCCTGCAGTCACTCGAGAGCAATGCCCAGCTTTCCTTCGCAACTCGAATGGAAGATTGGACTTGCCTGGGCCAACACAAGAGGCAGCCTGAATTCCCCGTCGTAACTCGAGAATCCCGCCGTAACTCGAGAAAAACCACGTGGCTCCCCCGTCATCGCAAGATGAAGCCCTTTCCCGCTACAGCGCCTCAGGAGAAGTCCCACGTTAGGAATTGGAGGTCGAAAGGGCACTTGGCACCCTTGATGCGACCCACAAAGTTCCCCGAAATCCCGGTCTCCCTCGAGAGGAACACTGAGGTTTTCCGGCACCCTCCTCTGAGCCCTTTCTCCCCTCCTGATCTGGACAGGAGGGTCGACTCCCCTGCTTTGTCTGGAAGGGGTTCCCGACCTTCCGGTCGCACCTCAGGATGAGGCCGGTCTCACGAAGACATTCCAGACGTGGCCTCGTGGGTGGTTCCACATTCCGTAGGACCCCGATTTCCCGGTCCCCTCTTGATAAGAACCCGATGCCCGGACACCTCTCCGAACTCCACCCTGTGAATGAAGTCAACACGAAGGGGCAGTTTTTCCGTGCATCGTTCGGAAAAAACCCCAGGTTCCAAATACAGCTCGACAAGCGGCCTCTCTCCCCGGGGACATCTCGAGAGGCAAGCGGAGTTCCATGCCTCAACCCAAGACGAGGCCTGACTCTCCTGTCCCCAGTCTGCAGGGACCCTGCGATCGGAGTCTGAAATCAGAGGTACCCTGCGGTTCCTGCCTCAACTGGAGATGAGGCCCTCTTCCAATGCACCAAACCCAGTGGGGTCCCGAGAGGCCCCTCCCACCTCCAGGTTCCCTGGCTTCTCAGAGCCACCGTGAGAAGCCCCCTGAGGTCACCTGCACAAGTCGAGGGAACCCAGGGTTTCCTGCCTCAACCCGAGAAAGACCTCGAGAGACCTTCTTCAACACGTCTCGAGGCCAGATTCCCTACCATGGCTCGGGAGCAATGACGCGCTCCCCCTCGCCACTCGCATGGAGACCCGACTTCCCTGGCGCCCCACGAGAGGCTCACTGACCTCGCCGTCGTACCTCGTGAGACACCGCACACTGGGGCCGCCGCCGAGAACAACCCCGAGATTCCCCCGTCATCGAGAGATGAGGGCCTTCGTCTCCTGCATGGCCTCGAGACCAATCTCGCGACCTCTCTCCAAACGCCTCAGGAGGCTTGACTCCCTTGAGTCCACCCAGTGAGCTCCAAGAGATACCCGTCGCGATTCGAGAGCAGAGCGGGGTTCTTTGCTTCCACTCGAGATGAATGCCTGTCTCCCGGGTGCGTCTGGAATGCAACCCCGAGATCCCTGTCGCCCCTGGAGAGGAACATTGGCTTCTGGACACAAGCCTAGATGAGGTCTATTGGCCCTGCAGTCACTCGAGAGCAATCCCCAGCTTTCCTTCGCAACTCGAATGGAAGACTGGACTTGCCTGGGCCAACACAAGAGGCAGCCTGAATTCCCCGTCGTAACTCGAGAATCCCGCCGTAACTCGAGAAAAACCACGTGGCTCCCCCGTCATCGCAAGATGAAGCCCTTTCCCGCTACAGCGTCTCAGGAGAAGTCCCACGTTAGGAATTGGAGGTCGAAAGGGCACTTGGCACCCTTGATGCGACCCACAAAGTTCCCCGAAATCCCGGTCTCCCTCGAGAGGAACACTGAGGTTTTCCGGCACCCCCTCCTCTGAGCCCTTTCTCCCCTCCTGATCTGGACAGGAGGGTCGACTCCCCTGCTTTGTCTGGAAGGGGTTCCCGACCTTCCGGTCGCACCTCAGGATGAGGCCGGTCTCACGAAGACATTCCAGACGTGGCCTCGTGGGTGGTTCCACATTCCGTAGGACCCCGATTTCCCGGTCCCCTCTTGATAAGAACCCGATGCCCGGACACCTCTCCGAACTCCACCCTGTGAATGAAGTCAACACGAAGGGGCAGTTTTTCCGTGCATCGTTCGGAAAAACCCCAGGTTCCAAATACAGCTCGACAAGCGGCCTCTCTCCCCGGGGACATCTCGAGAGGCAAGCGGAGTTCCATGCCTCAACCCAAGACGAGGCCTGACTCTCCTGTCCCCAGTCTGCAGGGACCCTGCGATCGGAGTCTGAAATCAGAGGTACCCTGCGGTTCCTGCCTCAACTGGAGATGAGGCCCTCTTCCAATGCACCAAACCCAGTGGGGTCCCGAGAGGCCCCTCCCACATCCAGGTTCCCTGGCTTCTCAGAGCCACCGTGAGAAGCCCCCTGAGGTCACCTGCACAAGTCGAGGGAACCCAGGGTTTCCTGCCTCAACCCGGGAAAGACCTCGAGAGACCTTCTTCAACACGTCTCGAGGCCAGATTCCCCTACCATGGCTCGGGAGCAATGACGCGCTCCCCTCGCCACTCGCATGGAGACCCGACTTCCCTGGCGCCCCACGAGAGGCTCACTGACCTCGCCGTCGTACCTCGTGAGAAACCGCACACTGGGGCCGCCGCTCGAGAACAACCCCGAGATTCCCCCGTCATCGAGAGATGAGGGCCTTCGTCTCCTGCATGGCCTAGAGACCAATCTCGCGACCTCTCTCCAAACGCCTCAGGAGGCTTGACTCCCTTGAGTCCACCCAGTGAGCTCCAAGAGATACCCGTCGCGATTCGAGAGCAGAGCGGGGTTCTTTGCTTCCACTCGAGATGAATGCCTGTCTCCCCGGGTGCGTCTGGAATGCAACCCCGAGATCCCTGTCGCCCCTGGAGAGGAACATTGGCTTCTGGACACAAGCCTAGATGAGGTCTATTGGCCCTGCAGTCACTCGAGAGCAATCCCCAGCTTTCCTTCGCAACTCGAATGGAAGATTGGACTTGCCTGGGCCAACACAAGAGGCAGCCTGAATTCCCCGTCGTAACTCGAGAATCCCGCCGTAACTCGAGAAAAACCACGTGGCTCCCCCGTCATCGCAAGATGAAGCCCTTTCCCGCTACAGCGTCTCAGGAGAAGTCCCACGTTAGGAATTGGAGGTCGAAAGGGCACTTGGCACCCTTGATGCGACCCACAAAGTTCCCCGAAATCCCGGTCTCCCTCGAGAGGAACACTGAGGTTTTCCGGCACCCCCTCCTCTGAGCCCTTTCTCCCCTCCTGATCTGGACAGGAGGGTCGACTCCCCTGCTTTGTCTGGAAGGGGTTCCCGACCTTCCGGTCGCACCTCAGGATGAGGCCGGTCTCACGAAGACATTCCAGACGTGGCCTCGTGGGTGGTTCCACATTCCGTAGGACCCCGATTTCCCGGTCCCCTCTTGATAAGAACCCGATGCCCGGACACCTCTCCGAACTCCACCCTGTGAATGAAGTCAACACGAAGGGGCAGTTTTTCCGTGCATCGTTCGGAAAAACCCCAGGTTCCAAATACAGCTCGACAAGCGGCCTCTCTCCCCGGGGACATCTCGAGAGGCAAGCGGAGTTCCATGCCTCAACCCAAGACGAGGCCTGACTCTCCTGTCCCCAGTCTGCAGGGACCCTGCGATCGGAGTCTGAAATCAGAGGTACCCTGCGGTTCCTGCCTCAACTGGAGATGAGGCCCTCTTCCAATGCACCAAACCCAGTGGGGTCCCGAGAGGCCCCTCCCACCTCCAGGTTCCCTGGCTTCTCAGAGCCACCATGAGAAGCCCCCTGAGGTCACCTGCACAAGTCGAGGGAACCCAGGGTTTCCTGCCTCAACCCGGGAAAGACCTCGAGAGACCTTCTTCAACACGTCTCGAGGCCAGATTCCCCTACCATGGCTCGGGAGCAATGACGCGCTCCCCCTCGCCACTCGCATGGAGACCCGACTTCCCTGGCGCCCCACGAGAGGCTCACTGACCTCGCCGTCGTACCTCGTGAGAAACCGCACACTGGGGCCGCCGCTCGAGAACAACCCCGAGATTCCCCCGTCATCGAGAGATGAGGGCCTTCGTCTCCTGCATGGCCTAGAGACCAATCTCGCGACCTCTCTCCAAACGCCTCAGGAGGCTTGACTCCCTTGAGTCCACCCAGTGAGCTCCAAGAGATACCCGTCGCGATTCGAGAGCAGAGCGGGGTTCTTTGCTTCCACTCGAGATGAATGCCTGTCTCCCCGGGTGCGTCTGGAATGCAACCCCGAGATCCCTGTCGCCCCTGGAGAGGAACATTGGCTTCTGGACACAAGCCTAGATGAGGTCTATTGGCCCTGCAGTCACTCGAGAGCAATCCCCAGCTTTCCTTCGCAACTCGAATGGAAGATTGGACTTGCCTGGGCCAACACAAGAGGCAGCCTGAATTCCCCGTCGTAACTCGAGAATCCCGCCGTAACTCGAGAAAAACCACGTGGCTCCCCCGTCATCGCAAGATGAAGCCCTTCCCGCTACAGCGTCTCAGGAGAAGTCCCACGTTAGGAATTGGAGGTCGAAAGGGCACTTGGCACCCTTGATGCGACCCACAAAGTTCCCCGAAATCCCGGTCTCCCTCGAGAGGAACACCGAGGTTTTCCGGCACCCCTCCTCTGAGCCCTTTCTCCCCTCCTGATCTGGACAGGAGGGTCGACTCCCCTGCTTTGTCTGGAAGGGGTTCCCGACCTTCCGGTCGCACCTCAGGATGAGGCCGGTCTCACGAAGACATTCCAGACGTGGCCTCGTGGGTGGTTCCACATTCCGTAGGACCCCGATTTCCCGGTCCCCTCTTGATAAGAACCCGATGCCCGGACACCTCTCCGAACTCCACCCTGTGAATGAAGTCAACACGAAGGGGCAGTTTTTCCGTGCATCGTTCGGAAAAAACCCCAGGTTCCAAATACAGCTCGACAAGCGGCCTCTCTCCCCGGGGACATCTCGAGAGGCAAGCGGAGTTCCATGCCTCAACCCAAGACGAGGCCTGACTCTCCTGTCCCCAGTCTGCAGGGACCCTGCGATCGGAGTCTGAAATCAGAGGTACCCTGCGGTTCCTGCCTCAACTGGAGATGAGGCCCTCTTCCAATGCACCAAACCCAGTGGGGTCCCGAGAGGCCCCTCCCACCTCCAGGTTCCCTGGCTTCTCAGAGCCACCGTGAGAAGCCCCCTGAGGTCACCTGCACAAGTCGAGGGAACCCAGGGTTTCCTGCCTCAACCCGAGAAAGACCTCGAGAGACCTTCTTCAACACGTCTCGAGGCCAGATTCCCCTACCATGGCTCGGGAGCAATGACGCGCTCCCCTCGCCACTCGCATGGAGACCCGACTTCCCTGGCGCCCCACGAGAGGCTCACTGACCTCGCCGTCGTACCTCGTGAGAAACCGCACACTGGGGCCGCCGCTCGAGAACAACCCCGAGATTCCCCCGTCATCGAGAGATGAGGGCCTTCGTCTCCTGCATGGCCTAGAGACCAGTCTCGCGACCTCTCTCCAAACGCCTCAGGAGGCTTGACTCCCTTGAGTCCACCCAGGGAGCTCCAAGAGATACCCGTCGCGATTCGAGAGCAGAGCGGGGTTCTTTGCTTCCACTCGAGATGAATGCCTGTCTCCCCGGGTGCGTCTGGAATGCAACCCCGAGATCCCTGTCGCCCCTGGAGAGGAACATTGGCTTCTGGACACAAGCCTAGATGAGGTCTATTGGCCCTGCAGTCACTCGAGAGCAATGCCCAGCTTTCCTTCGCAACTCGAATGGAAGATTGGACTTGCCTGGGCCAACACAAGAGGCAGCCTGAATTCCCCGTCGTAACTCGAGAATCCCGCCGTAACTCGAGAAAAACCACGTGGCTCCCCCGTCATCGCAAGATGAAGCCCTTTCCCGCTACAGCGTCTCAGGAGAAGTCCCACGTTAGGAATTGGAGGTCGAAAGGGCACTTGGCACCCTTGATGCGACCCACAAAGTTCCCCGAAATCCCGGTCTCCCTCGAGAGGAACACCGAGGTTTTCCGGCACCCCCTCCTCTGAGCCCTTTCTCCCCTCCTGATCTGGACAGGAGGGTCGACTCCCCTGCTTTGTCTGGAAGGGGTTCCCGACCTTCCGGTCGCACCTCAGGATGAGGCCGGTCTCACGAAGACATTCCAGACGTGGCCTCGTGGGTGGTTCCACATTCCGTAGGACCCCGATTTCCCGGTCCCCTCTTGATAAGAACCCGATGCCCGGACACCTCTCCGAACTCCACCCTGTGAATGAAGTCAACACGAAGGGGCAGTTTTTCCGTGCATCGTTCGGAAAAACCCCAGGTTCCAAATACAGCTCGACAAGCGGCCTCTCTCCCCGGGGACATCTCGAGAGGCAAGCGGAGTTCCATGCCTCAACCCAAGACGAGGCCTGACTCTCCTGTCCCCAGTCTGCAGGGACCCTGCGATCGGAGTCTGAAATCAGAGGTACCCTGCGGTTCCTGCCTCAACTGGAGATGAGGCCCTCTTCCAATGCACCAAACCCAGTGGGGTCCCGAGAGGCCCCTCCCACCTCCAGTTTCCCTGGCTTCTCAGAGCCACCGTGAGAAGCCCCCTGAGGTCACCTGCACAAGTCGAGGGAACCCAGGCTTTCCTGCCTCAACCCGAGAAAGACCTCGAGAGACCTTCTTCAACACGTCTCGAGGCCAGATTCCCCTACCATGGCTCGGGAGCAATGACGCGCTCCCCTCGCCACTCGCATGGAGACCCGACTTCCCTGGCGCCCCACGAGAGGCTCACTGACCTCGCCGTCGTACCTCGTGAGAAACCGCACACTGGGGCCGCCGCTCGAGAACAACCCCGAGATTCCCCCGTCATCGAGAGATGAGGGCCTTCGTCTCCTGCATGGCCTAGAGACCAGTCTCGCGACCTCTCTCCAAACGCCTCAGGAGGCTTGACTCCCTTGAGTCCACCCAGTGAGCTCCAAGAGATACCCGTCGCGATTCGAGAGCAGAGCGGGGTTCTTTGCTTCCACTCGAGATGAATGCCTGTCTCCCGGGTGCGTCTGGAATGCAACCCCGAGATCCCTGTCGCCCCTGGAGAGGAACATTGGCTTCTGGACACAAGCCTAGATGAGGTCTATTGGCCCTGCAGTCACTCGAGAGCAATGCCCAGCTTTCCTTCCCAACTCGAATGGAAGATTGGACTTGCCTGGGCCAACACAAGAGGCAGCCTGAATTCCCCGTCGTAACTCGAGAATCCCGCCGTAACTCGAGAAAAACCACGTGGCTCCCCCGTCATCGCAAGATGAAGCCCTTTCCCGCTACAGCGTCTCAGGAGAAGTCCCACGTTAGGAATTGGAGGTCGAAAGGGCACTTGGCACCCTTGATGCGACCCACAAAGTTCCCCGAAATCCCGGTCTCCCTCGAGAGGAACACCGAGGTTTTCCGGCACCCCCTCCTCTGAGCCCTTTCTCCCCTCCTGATCTGGACAGGAGGGTCGACTCCCCTGCTTTGTCTGGAAGGGGTTCCCGACCTTCCGGTCGCACCTCAGGATGAGGCCGGTCTCACGAAGACATTCCAGACGTGGCCTCGTGGGTGGTTCCACATTCCGTAGGACCCCGATTTCCCGGTCCCCTCTTGATAAGAACCCGATGCCCGGACACCTCTCCGAACTCCACCCTGTGAATGAAGTCAACACGAAGGGGCAGTCTTTCCGTGCATCGTTCGGAAAAAACCCCAGGTTCCAAATACAGCTCGACAAGCGGCCTCTCTCCCCGGGGACATCTCGAGAGGCAAGCGGAGTTCCATGCCTCAACCCAAGACGAGGCCTGACTCTCCTGTCCCCAGTCTGCAGGGACCCTGCGATCGGAGTCTGAAATCAGAGGTACCCTGCGGTTCCTGCCTCAACTGGAGATGAGGCCCTCTTCCAATGCACCAAACCCAGTGGGGTCCCGAGAGGCCCCTCCCACCTCCAGGTTCCCTGGCTTCTCAGAGCCGCCGTGAGAAGCCCCCTGAGGTCACCTGCACAAGTCGAGGGAACCCAGGGTTTCCTGCCTCAACCCGAGAAAGACCTCGAGAGACCTTCGTCAACACGTCTCGAGGCCAGATTCCCCTACCATGGCTCGGGAGCAGTGACGCGCTCCCCTCGCCACTCGCATGGAGACCCGACTTCCCTGGCGCCCCACGAGAGGCTCACTGACCTCGCCGTCGTACCTCGTGAGAAACCGCACACTGGGGCCGCCGCTCGAGAACAACCCCGAGATTCCCCCGTCATCGAGAGATGAGGGCCTTCGTCTCCTGCATGGCCTAGAGACCAGTCTCGCGACCTCTCTCCAAACGCCTCAGGAGGCTTGACTCCCTTGAGTCCACCCAGTGAGCTCCAAGAGATACCCGTCGCGATTCGAGAGCAGAGCGGGGTTCTTTGCTTCCACTCGAGATGAATGCCTGTCTCCCCGGGTGCGTCTGGAATGCAACCCCGAGATCCCTGTCGCCCCTGGAGAGGAACATTGGCTTCTGGACACAAGCCTAGATGAGGTCTATTGGCCCTGCAGTCACTCGAGAGCAATGCCCAGCTTTCCTTCGCAACTCGAATGGAAGATTGGACTTGCCTGGGCCAACACAAGAGGCAGCCTGAATTCCCCGTCGTAACTCGAGAATCCCGCCGTAACTCGAGAAAAACCACGTGGCTCCCCCGTCATCGCAAGATGAAGCCCTTCCCGCTACAGCGTCTCAGGAGAAGTCCCACGTTAGGAATTGGAGGTCGAAAGGGCACTTGGCACCCTTGATGCGACCCACAAAGTTCCCCGAAATCCCGGTCTCCTCGAGAGGAACACCGAGGTTTTCCGGCACCCCCTCCTCTGAGCCCTTTCTCCCCTCCTGATCTGGACAGGAGGGTCGACTCCCCTGCTTTGTCTGGAAGGGGTTCCCGACCTTCCGGTCGCACCTCAGGATGAGGCCGGTCTCACGAAGACATTCCAGACGTGGCCTCGTGGGTGGTTCCACATTCCGTAGGACCCCGATTTCCCGGTCCCCTCTTGATAAGAACCCGATGCCCGGACACCTCTCCGAACTCCACCCTGTGAATGAAGTCAACACGAAGGGGCAGTTTTTCCGTGCATCGTTCGGAAAAACCCCAGGTTCCAAATACAGCTCGACAAGCGGCCTCTCTCCCCGGGGACATCTCGAGAGGCAAGCGGAGTTCCATGCCTCAACCCAAGACGAGGCCTGACTCTCCTGTCCCCAGTCTGCAGGGACCCTGCGATCGGAGTCTGAAATCAGAGGTACCCTGCGGTTCCTGCCTCAACTGGAGATGAGGCCCTCTTCCAATGCACCAAACCCAGTGGGGTCCCGAGAGGCCCCTCCCACCTCCAGGTTCCCTGGCTTCTCAGAGCCACCGTGAGAAGCCCCCTGAGGTCACCTGCACAAGTCGAGGGAACCCAGGGTTTCCTGCCTCAACCCGAGAAAGACCTCGAGAGACCTTCGTCAACACGTCTCGAGGCCAGATTCCCCTACCATGGCTCGGGAGCAATGACGCGCTCCCCTCGCCACTCGCATGGAGACCCGACTTCCCTGGCGCCCCACGAGAGGCTCACTGACCTCGCCGTCGTACCTCGTGAGAAACCGCACACTGGGGCTGCCGCTCGAGAACAACCCCGAGATTCCCCCGTCATCGAGAGATGAGGGCCTTCGTCTCCTGCATGGCCTAGAGACCAGTCTCGCGACCTCTCTCCAAACGCCTCAGGAGGCTTGACTCCCTTGAGTCCACCCAGGGAGCTCCAAGAGATACCCGTCGCGATTCGAGAGCAGAGCGGGGTTCTTTGCTTCCACTCGAGATGAATGCCTGTCTCCCCGGGTGCGTCTGGAATGCAACCCCGAGATCCCTGTCGCCCCTGGAGAGGAACATTGGCTTCTGGACACAAGCCTAGATGAGGTCTATTGGCCCTGCAGTCACTCGAGAGCAATGCCCAGCTTTCCTTCGCAACTCGAATGGAAGATTGGACTTGCCTGGGCCAACACAAGAGGCAGCCTGAATTCCCCGTCGTAACTCGAGAATCCCGCCGTAACTCGAGAAAAACCACGTGGCTCCCCCGTCATCGCAAGATGAAGCCCTTCCCGCTACAGCGTCTCAGGAGAAGTCCCACGTTAGGAATTGGAGGTCGAAAGGGCACTTGGCACCCTTGATGCGACCCACAAAGTTCCCCGAAATCCCGGTCTCCCTCGAGAGGAACACCGAGGTTTTTCCGGCATCCCTCATCTGAGCCCTTTCTCCCCTCCTGATCTGGACAGGAGGGTCGACTCCCCTGCTTTGTCTGGAAGGGGTTCCCGACCTTCCGGTCGCACCTCAGGATGAGGCCGGTCTCACGAAGACATTCCAGACGTGGCCTCGTGGGTGGTTCCACATTCCGTAGGACCCCGATTTCCCGGTCCCCTCTTGATAAGAACCCGATGCCCGGACACCTCTCCGAACTCCACCCTGTGAATGAAGTCAACACGAAGGGGCAGTCTTTCCGTGCATCGGTCGGAAAAACCCCAGGTTCCAAATACAGCTCGACAAGCGGCCTCTCTCCCCGGGGACATCTCGAGAGGCAAGCGGAGTTCCATGCCTCAACCCAAGACGAGGCCTGACTCTCCTGTCCCCAGTCTGCAGGGACCCTGCGATCGGAGTCTGAAATCAGAGGTACCCTGCGGTTCCTGCCTCAACTGGAGATGAGGCCCTCTTCCAATGCACCAAACCCAGTGGGGTCCCGAGAGGCCCCTCCCACCTCCAGGTTCCCTGGCTTCTCAGAGCCACCGTGAGAAGCCCCCTGAGGTCACCTGCACAAGTCGAGGGAACCCAGGCTTTCCTGCCTCAACCCGAGAAAGACCTCGAGAGACCTTCTTCAACACGTCTCGAGGCCAGATTCCCCTACCATGGCTCGGGAGCAATGACGCGCTCCCCCTCGCCACTCGCATGGAGACCCGACTTCCCTGGCGCCCCACGAGAGGCTCACGGACCTCGCCGTCGTACCTCGTGAGAAACCGCACACTGGGGCCGCCGCTCGAGAACAACCCCGAGATTCCCCCGTCATCGAGAGATGAGGGCCTTCGTCTCCTGCATGGCCTAGAGACCAGTCTCGCGACCTCTCTCCAAACGCCTCAGGAGGCTTGACTCCCTTGAGTCCACCCAGTGAGCTCCAAGAGATACCCGTCGCGATTCGAGAGCAGAGCGGGGTTCTTTGCTTCCACTCGAGATGAATGCCTGTCTCCCGGGTGCGTCTGGAATGCAACCCCGAGATCCCTGTCGCCCCTGGAGAGGAACATTGGCTTCTGGACACAAGCCTAGATGAGGTCTATTGGCCCTGCAGTCACTCGAGAGCAATGCCCAGCTTTCCTTCGCAACTCGAAGGGAAGATTGGACTTGCCTGGGCCAACACAAGAGGCAGCCTGAATTCCCCGTCGTAACTCGAGAATCCCGCCGTAACTCGAGAAAAACCACGTGGCTCCCCCGTCATCGCAAGATGAAGCCCTTTCCCGCTACAGCGTCTCAGGAGTAGTCCCACGTTAGGAATTGGAGGTCGAAAGGGCACTTGGCACCCTTGATGCGACCCACAAAGTTCCCCGAAATCCCGGTCTCCCTCGAGAGGAACACCGAGGTTTTCCGGCACCCCCTCCTCTGAGCCCTTTCTCCCCTCCTGATCTGGACAGGAGGGTCGACTCCCCTGCTTTGTCTGGAAGGGGTTCCCGACCTTCCGGTCGCACCTCAGGGTGAGGCCGGTCTCACGAAGACATTCCAGACGTGGCCTCGTGGGCGGTTCCACATTCCGTAGGACCCCGATTTCCCGGTCCCCTCTTGATAAGAACCCGATGCCCGGACACCTCTCCGAACTCCACCCTGTGAATGAAGTCAACACGAAGGGGCAGTCTTTCCGTGCATCGGTCGGAAAAACCCCAGGTTCCAAATACAGCTCGACAAGCGGCCTCTCTCCCCGGGGACATCTCGAGAGGCAAGCGGAGTTCCATGCCTCAACCCAAGACGAGGCCTGACTCTCCTGTCCCCAGTCTGCAGGGACCCTGCGATCGGAGTCTGAAATCAGAGGTACCCTGCGGTTCCTGCCTCAACTGGAGATGAGGCCCTCTTCCAATGCACCAAACCCAGTGGGGTCCCGAGAGGCCCCTCCCACCTCCAGGTTCCCTGGCTTCTCAGAGCCACCGTGAGAAGCCCCCTGAGGTCACCTGCACAAGTCGAGGGAACCCAGGCTTTCCTGCCTCAACCCGAGAAAGACCTCGAGAGACCTTCTTCAACACGTCTCGAGGCCAGATTCCCCTACCATGGCTCGGGAGCAATGACGCGCTCCCCCTCGCCACTCGCATGGAGACCCGACTTCCCTGGCGCCCCACGAGAGGCTCACTGACCTCGCCGTCGTACCTCGTGAGAAACCGCACACTGGGGCCGCCGCTCGAGAACAACCCCGAGATTCCCCCGTCATCGAGAGATGAGGGCCTTCGTCTCCTGCATGGCCTAGAGACCAGTCTCGCGACCTCTCTCCAAACGCCTCAGGAGGCTTGACTCCCTTGAGTCCACCCAGTGAGCTCCAAGAGATACCCGTCGCGATTCGAGAGCAGAGCGGGGTTCTTTGCTTCCACTCGAGATGAATGCCTGTCTCCCCGGGTGCGTCTGGAATGCAACCCCGAGATCCCTGTCGCCCCTGGAGAGGAACATTGGCTTCTGGACACAAGCCTAGATGAGGTCTATTGGCCCTGCAGTCACTCGAGAGCAATGCCCAGCTTTCCTTCGCAACTCGAATGGAAGATTGGACTTGCCTGGGCCAACACAAGAGGCAGCCTGAATTCCGTCGTAACTCGAGAATCCCGCCGTAACTCGAGAAAAACCACGTGGCTCCCCCGTCATCGCAAGATGAAGCCCTTTCCCGCTACAGCGTCTCAGGAGAAGTCCCACGTTAGGAATTGGAGGTCGAAAGGGCACTTGGCACCCTTGATGCGACCCACAAAGTTCCCCGAAATCCCGGTCTCCCTCGAGAGGAACACCGAGGTTTTCCGGCACCCCCTCCTCTGAGCCCTTTCTCCCCTCCTGATCTGGACAGGAGGGTCGACTCCCCTGCTTTGTCTGGAAGGGGTTCCCGACCTTCCGGTCGCACCTCAGGATGAGGCCGGTCTCACGAAGACATTCCAGACGTGGCCTCGTGGGTGGTTCCACATTCCGTAGGACCCCGATTTCCCGGTCCCCCCTTGATAAGAACCCGATGCCCGGACACCTCTCCGAACTCCACCCTGTGAATGAAGTCAACACGAAGGGGCAGTCTTTCCGTGCATCGGTCGGAAAAACCCCAGGTTCCAAATACAGCTCGACAAGCGGCCTCTCTCCCCGGGGACATCTCGAGAGGCAAGCGGAGTTCCATGCCTCAACCCAAGACGAGGCCTGACTCTCCTGTCCCCAGTCTGCAGGGACCCTGCGATCGGAGTCTGAAATCAGAGGTACCCTGCGGTTCCTGCCTCAACTGGAGATGAGGCCCTCTTCCAATGCACCAAACCCAGTGGGGTCCCGAGAGGCCCCTCCCACCTCCAGTTTCCCTGGCTTCTCAGAGCCACCGTGAGAAGCCCCCTGAGGTCACCTGCACAAGTCGAGGGAACCCAGGGTTTCCTGCCTCAACCCGAGAAATACCTCGAGAGACCTTCTTCAACACGTCTCGAGGCCAGATTCCCTACCATGGCTCGGGAGCAATGACGCGCTCCCCTCGCCACTCGCATGGAGACCCGACTTCCCTGGCGCCCCACGAGAGGCTCACTGACCTCGGCGTCGTACCTCGTGACAAACCGCACACTGGGGCCGTCGCTCGAGAACAACCCCGAGATTCCCCCGTCATCGAGAGATGAGGGCCTTCGTCTCCTGCATGGCCTAGTGACCAGTCTCGCGACCTCTCTCCAAACGCCTCAGGAGGCTTGAGTCCCTTGAGTCCACCCAGTGAGCTCCAAGAGATACCCGTCGCGATTCGAGAGCAGAGCGGGGTTCTTTGCTTCCACTCGAGATGAATGCCTGTCTCCCCGGGTGCGTCTGGAATGCAACCCCGAGATCCCTGTCGCCCCTGGAGAGGAACATTGGCTTCTGGACACAAGCCTAGATGAGGTCTATTGGCCCTGCAGTCACGCGAGAGCAATGCCCAGCTTTCCTTCGCAACTCGAATGGAAGATTGGACTTGCCTGGGCCAACACAAGAGGCAGCCTGAATTCCCCGTCGTAACTCGAGAATCCCGCCGTAACTCGAGAAAAACCACGGGGCTCCCCCGTCATCGCAAGATGAAGCCCTTCCCGCTACAGCGTCTCAGGAGAAGTCCCACGTTAGGAATTGGAGGTCGAAAGGGCACTTGGCACCCTTGATGCGACCCACAAAGTTCCCCGAAATCCCGGTCTCCCTCGAGAGGAACACCGAGGTTTTCCGGCACCCCCTCCTCTGAGCCCTTTCTCCCCTCCTGATCTGGACAGGAGGGTCGACTCCCCTGCTTTGTCTGGAAGGGGTTCCCGACCTTCCGGTCGCACCTCAGGATGAGGCCGGTCTCACGAAGACATTCCAGACGTGGCCTCGTGGGTGGTTCCACATTCCGTAGGACCCCGATTTCCCGGTCCCCTCTTGATAAGAACCCGATGCCCGGACACCTCTCCGAACTCCACCCTGTGAATGAAGTCAACACGAAGGGGCAGTTTTTCCGTGCATCGTTCGGAAAAAACCCCAGGTTCCAAATACAGCTCGACAAGCGGCCTCTCTCCCCGGGGACATCTCGAGAGGCAAGCGGAGTTCCATGCCTCAACCCAAGACGAGGCCTGACTCTCCTGTCCCCAGTCTGCAGGGACCCTGCGATCGGAGTCTGAAATCAGAGGTACCCTGCTGTTCCTGCCTCAACTGGAGATGAGGCCCTCTTCCAATGCACCAAACCCAGTGGGGTCCCGAGAGGCCCCTCCCACCTCCAGGTTCCCTGGCTTCTCAGAGCCACCGTGAGAAGCCCCTGAGGTCACCTGCACAAGTCGAGGGAACCCAGGGTTTCCTGCCTCAACCCGAGAAAGACCTCGAGAGACCTTCTTCAACACGTCTCGAGGCCAGATTCCCCTACCATGGCTCGGGAGCAATGACGCGCTCCCCTCGCCACTCGCATGGAGACCCGACTTCCCTGGCGCCCCACGAGAGGCTCACTGACCTCGCCGTCGTACCTCGTGAGAAACCGCACACTGGGGCCGCCGCTCGAGAACAACCCCGAGATTCCCCCGTCATCGAGAGATGAGGGCCTTCGTCTCCTGCATGGCCTAGAGACCAGTCTCGCGACCTCTCTCCAAACGCCTCAGGAGGCTTGACTCCCTTGAGTCCACCCAGTGAGCTCCAAGAGATACCCGTCGCGATTCGAGCGCAGAGCGGGGTTCTTTGCTTCCACTCGAGATGAATGCCTGTCTCCCGGGTGCGTCTGGAATGCAACCCCGAGATCCCTGTCGCCCCTGGAGAGGAACATTGGCTTCTGGACACAAGCCTAGATGAGGTCTATCGGCCCTGCAGTCACTCGAGAGCAATGCCCAGCTTTCCTTCGCAACTCGAATGGAAGATTGGACTTGCCTGGGCCAACACAAGAGGCAGCCTGAATTCCCCGTCGTAACTCGAGAATCCCGCCGTAACTCGAGAAAAACCACGTGGCTCCCCCGTCATCGCAAGATGAAGCCCTTTCCCGCTACAGCGCCTCAGGAGAAGTCCCACGTTAGGAATTGGAGGTCGAAAGGGCACTTGGCACCCTTGATGCGACCCACAAAGTTCCCCGAAATCCCGGTCTCCCTCGAGAGGAACACTGAGGTTTTCCGGCACCCCCTCCTCTGAGCCCTTTCTCCCCTCCTGATCTGGACAGGAGGGTCGACTCCCCTGCTTTGTCTGGAAGGGGTTCCCGACCTTCCGGTCGCACCTCAGGATGAGGCCGGTCTCACGAAGACATTCCAGACGTGGCCTCGTGGGTGGTTCCACATTCCGTAGGACCCCGATTTCCCGGTCCCCTCTTGATAAGAACCCGATGCCCGGACACCTCTCCGAACTCCACCCTGTGAATGAAGTCAACACGAAGGGGCAGTTTTTCCGTGCATCGTTCGGAAAAACCCCAGGTTCCAAATACAGCTCGACAAGCGGCCTCTCTCCCCGGGGACATCTCGAGAGGCAAGCGGAGTTCCATGCCTCAACCCAAGACGAGGCCTGACTCTCCTGTCCCCAGTCTGCAGGGACCCTGCGATCGGAGTCTGAAATCAGAGGTACCCTGCGGTTCCTGCCTCAACTGGAGATGAGGCCCTCTTCCAATGCACCAAACCCAGTGGGGTCCCGAGAGGCCCCTCCCACCTCCAGGTTCCCTGGCTTCTCAGAGCCACCGTGAAAAGCCCCCTGAGGTCACCTGCACAAGTCGAGGGAACCCAGGGTTTCCTGCCTCAACCCGAGAAAGACCTCGAGAGACCTTCTTCAACACGTCTCGAGGCCAGATTCCCCTACCATGGCTCGGGAGCAATGACGCGCTCCCCTCGCCACTCGCATGGAGACCCGACTTCCCTGGCGCCCCACGAGAGGCTCACTGACCTCGCCGTCGTACCTCGTGAGAAACCGCACACTGGGGCCGCCGCTCGAGAACAACCCCGAGATTCCCCCGTCATCGAGAGATGAGGGCCTTCGTCTCCTGCATGGCCTAGCGACCAGTCTCGCGACCTCTCTCCAAACGCCTCAGGAGGCTTGACTCCCTTGAGTCCACCCAGTGAGCTCCAAGAGATACCCGTCGCGATTCGAGAGCAGAGCGGGCTTCTTTGCTTCCACTCGAGATGAATGCCTGTCTCCCCGGGTGCGTCTGGAATGCAACCCCGAGATCCCTGTCGCCCCTGGAGAGGAACATTGGCTTCTGGACACAAGCCTAGATGAGGTCTATTGGCCCTGCAGTCACTCGAGAGCAATGCCCAGCTTTCCTTCGCAACTCGAATGGAAGATTGGACTTGCCTGGGCCAACACAAGAGGCAGCCTGAATTCCCCGTCGTAACTCGAGAATCCCGCCGTAACTCGAGAAAAACCACGTGGCTCCCCCGTCATCGCAAGATGAAGCCCTTTCCCGCTACAGCGCCTCAGGAGAAGTCCCACGTTAGGAATTGGAGGTCGAAAGGGCACTTGGCACCCTTGATGCGACCCACAAAGTTCCCCGAAATCCCGGTCTCCCTCGAGAGGAAAACTGAGGTTTTCCGGCACCCCTCCTCTGAGCCCTTTCTCCCCTCCTGATCTGGACAGGAGGGTCGACTCCCCTGCTTTGTCTGGAAGGGGTTCCCGACCTTCCGGTCGCACCTCAGGATGAGGCCGGTCTCACGAAGACATTCCAGACGTGGCCTCGTGGGTGGTTCCACATTCCGTAGGACCCCGATTTCCCGGTCCCCTCTTGATAAGAACCCGATGCCCGGACACCTCTCCGAACTCCACCCTGTGAATGAAGTCAACACGAAGGGGCAGTTTTTCCGTGCATCGTTCGGAAAAAACCCCAGGTTCCAAATACAGCTCGACAAGCGGCCTCTCTCCCCGGGGACATCTCGAGAGGCAAGCGGAGTTCCATGCCTCAACCCAAGACGAGGCCTGACTCTCCTGTCCCCAGTCTGCAGGGACCCTGCGATCGGAGTCTGAAATCAGAGGTACCCTGCGGTTCCTGCCTCAACTGGAGATGAGGCCCTCTTCCAATGCACCAAACCCAGTGGGGTCCCGAGAGGCCCCTCCCACCTCCAGGTTCCCTGGCTTCTCAGAGCCACCATGAGAAGCCCCCTGAGGTCACCTGCACAAGTCGAGGGAACCCAGGGTTTCCTGCCTCAACCCGAGAAAGACCTCGAGAGACCTTCTTCAACACGTCTCGAGGCCAGATGCCCCTACCATGGCTCGGGAGCAATGACGCGCTCCCCTCGCCACTCGCATGGAGACCCGACTTCCCTGGCGCCCCACGAGAGGCTCAATGACCTCGCCGTCGTACCTCGTGAGAAACCGCACACTGGGGCCGCCGCTCGAGAACAACCCCGAGATTCCCCCGTCATCGAGAGATGAGGGCCTTCGTCTCCTGCATGGCCTAGAGACCAGTCTCGCGACCTCTCTCCAAACGCCTCAGGAGGCTTGACTCCCTTGAGTCCACCCAGTGAGCTCCAAGAGATACCCGTCGCGATTCGAGAGCAGAGCGGGCTTCTTTGCTTCCACTCGAGATGAATGCCTGTCTCCCCGGGTGCGTCTGGAATGCAACCCCGAGATCCCTGTCGCCCCTGGAGAGGAACATTGGCTTCTGGACACAAGCCTAGATGAGGTCTATTGGCCCTGCAGTCACTCGAGAGCAATGCCCAGCTTTCCTTCGCAACTCGAATGGAAGATTGGACTTGCCTGGGCCAACACAAGAGGCAGCCTGAATTCCCCGTCGTAACTCGAGAATCCCGCCGTAACTCGAGAAAAACCACGTGGCTCCCAACATCGCAAGATGAAGCCCTTTCCCGCTACAGCGTCTCAGGAGAAGTCCCACGTTAGGAATTGGAGGTCGAAAGGGCACTTGGCACCCTTGATGCGACCCACAAAGTTCCCCGAAATCCCGGTCTCCCTCGAGAGGAACGCTGAGGTTTTCCGGCACCCCTCCTCTGAGCCCTTTCTCCCCTCCTGATCTGGACAGGAGGGTCGACTCCCTGCTTTGTCTGGAAGGGGTTCCCGACCTTCCGGTCGCACCTCAGGATGAGGCCGGTCTCACGAAGACATTCCAGACGTGGCCTCGTGGGTGGTTCCACATTCCGTAGGACCCCGATTTCCCGGTCCCCTCTTGATAAGAACCCGATGCCCGGACACCTCTCCGAACTCCACCCTGTGAATGAAGTCAACACGAAGGGGCAGTTTTTCCGTGCATCGTTCGGAAAAACCCCAGGTTCCAAATACAGCTCGACAAGCGGCCTCTCTCCCCGGGGACATCTCGAGAGGCAAGCGGAGTTCCATGCCTCAACCCAAGACGAGGCCTGACTCTCCTGTCCCCAGTCTGCAGGGACCCTGCGATCGGAGTCTGAAATCAGAGGTACCCTGCGGTTCCTGCCTCAACTGGAGATGAGGCCCTCTTCCAATGCACCAAACCCAGTGGAGTCCCGAGAGGCCCCTCCCACCTCCAGGTTCCCTGGCTTCTCAGAGCCACCATGAGAAGCCCCCTGAGGTCACCTGCACAAGTCGAGGGAACCCAGGGTTTCCTGCCTCAACCCGAGAAAGACCTCGAGAGACCTTCTTCAACACGTCTCGAGGCCAGATTCCCCTACCATGGCTCGGGAGCAATGACGCGCTCCCCTCGCCACTCGCATGGAGACCCGACTTCCCTGGCGCCCCACGAGAGGCTCACTGACCTCGCCGTCGTACCTCGTGAGAAACCGCACACTGGGGCCGCCGCTCGAGAACAACCCCGAGATTCCCCCGTCATCGAGAGATGAGGGCCTTCGTCTCCTGCATGGCCTAGAGACCAATCTCGCGACCTCTCTCCAAACGCCTCAGGAGGCTTGACTCCCTTGAGTCCACCCAGTGAGCTCCAAGAGATACCCGTCGCGATTCGAGAGCAGAGCGGGGTTCTTTGCTTCCACTCGAGATGAATGCCTGTCTCCCGGGTGCGTCTGGAATGCAACCCCGAGATCCCTGTCGCCCCTGGAGAGGAACATTGGCTTCTGGACACAAGCCTAGATGAGGTCTATTGGCCCTGCAGTCACTCGAGAGCAATCCCCAGCTTTCCTTCGCAACTCGAATGGAAGATTGGACTTGCCTGGGCCAACACAAGAGGCAGCCTGAATTCCCCGTCGTAACTCGAGAATCCCGCCGTAACTCGAGAAAAACCACGTGGCTCCCCCGTCATCGCAAGATGAAGCCCTTTCCCGCTACAGCGTCTCAGGAGAAGTCCCACGTTAGGAATTGGAGGTCGAAAGGGCACTTGGCACCCTTGATGCGACCCACAAAGTTCCCCGAAATCCCGGTCTCCCTCGAGAGGAACACTGAGGTTTTCCGGCACCCCTCCTCTGAGCCCTTTCTCCCCTCCTGATCTGGACAGGAGGGTCGACTCCCCTGCTTTGTCTGGAAGGGGTTCCCGACCTTCCGGTCGCACCTCAGGATGAGGCCGGTCTCACGAAGACATTCCAGACGTGGCCTCGTGGGTGGTTCCACATTCCGTAGGACCCCGATTTCCCGGTCCCCTCTTGATAAGAACCCGATGCCCGGACACCTCTCCGAACTCCACCCTGTGAATGAAGTCAACACGAAGGGGCAGTTTTTCCGTGCATCGTTCGGAAAAAACCCCAGGTTCCAAATACAGCTCGACAAGCGGCCTCTCTCCCCGGGGACATCTCGAGAGGCAAGCGGAGTTCCATGCCTCAACCCAAGACGAGGCCTGACTCTCCTGTCCCCAGTCTGCAGGGACCCTGCGATCGGAGTCTGAAATCAGAGGTACCCTGCGGTTCCTGCCTCAACTGGAGATGAGGCCCTCTTCCAATGCACCAAACCCAGTGGAGTCCCGAGAGGCCCCTCCCACCTCCAGTTTCCCTGGCTTCTCAGAGCCACCATGAGAAGCCCCTGAGGTCACCTGCACAAGTCGAGGGAACCCAGGGTTTCCTGCCTCAACCCGAGAAAGACCTCGAGAGACCTTCTTCAACACGTCTCGAGGCCAGATTCCCCTACCATGGCTCGGGAGCAATGACGCGCTCCCCTCGCCACTCGCATGGAGACCCGACTTCCCTGGCGCCCCACGAGAGGCTCACTGACCTCGCCGTCGTACCTCGTGAGAAACCGCACACTGGGGCCGCCGCTCGAGAACAACCCCGAGATTCCCCCGTCATCGAGAGATGAGGGCCTTCGTCTCCTGCATGGCCTAGAGACCAATCTCGCGACCTCTCTCCAAACGCCTCAGGAGGCTTGACTCCCTTGAGTCCACCCAGTGAGCTCCAAGAGATACCCGTCGCAATTCGAGAGCAGAGCGGGGTTCTTTGCTTCCACTCGAGATGAATGCCTGTCTCCCCGGGTGCGTCTGGAATGCAACCCCGAGATCCCTGTCGCCCCTGGAGAGGAACATTGGCTTCTGGACACAAGCCTAGATGAGGTCTATTGGCCCTGCAGTCACTCGAGAGCAATCCCCAGCTTTCCTTCGCAACTCGAATGGAAGATTGGACTTGCCTGGGCCAACACAAGAGGCAGCCTGAATTCCCGTCGTAACTCGAGAATCCCGCCGTAACTCGAGAAAAACCACGTGGCTCCCCCGTCATCGCAAGATGAAGCCCTTTCCCGCTACAGCGTCTCAGGAGAAGTCCCACGTTAGGAATTGGAGGTCGAAAGGGCACTTGGCACCCTTGATGCGACCCACAAAGTTCCCCGAAATCCCGGTCTCCCTCGAGAGGAACACTGAGGTTTTCCGGCACCCCTCCTCTGAGCCCTTTCTCCCCTCCTGATCTGGACAGGAGGGTCGACTCCCCTGCTTTGTCTGGAAGGGGTTCCCGACCTTCCGGTCGCACCTCAGGATGAGGCCGGTCTCACGAAGACATTCCAGACGTGGCCTCGTGGGTGGTTCCACATTCCGTAGGACCCCGATTTCCCGGTCCCCTCTTGATAAGAACCCGATGCCCGGACACCTCTCCGAACTCCACCCTGTGAATGAAGTCAACACGAAGGGGCAGTTTTTCCGTGCATCGTTCGGAAAAACCCCAGGTTCCAAATACAGCTCGACAAGCGGCCTCTCTCCCCGGGGACATCTCGAGAGGCAAGCGGAGTTCCATGCCTCAACCCAAGACGAGGCCTGACTCTCCTGTCCCCAGTCTGCAGGGACCCTGCGATCGGAGTCTGAAATCAGAGGTACCCTGCGGTTCCTGCCTCAACTGGAGATGAGGCCCTCTTCCAGTGCACCAAACCCAGTGGAGTCCTGAGAGGCCCCTCCCACCTCCAGGTTCCCTGGCTTCTCAGAGCCACCATGAGAAGCCCCCTGAGGTCACCTGCACACGTCGAGGGAACCCAGGGTTTCCTGCCTCAACCCGGGAAAGACCTCGAGAGACCTTCTTCAACACGTCTCGAGGCCAGATTCCCCTACCATGGCTCGGGAGCAATGACGCGCTCCCCTCGCCACTCGCATGGAGACCCGACTTCCCTGGCGCCCCACGAGAGGCTCACTGACCTCGCCGTCGTACCTCGTGAGAAACCGCACACTGGGGCCGCCGCTCGAGAACAACCCCGAGATTCCCCCGTCATCGAGAGATGAGGGCCTTCGTCTCCTGCATGGCCTAGAGACCAATCTCGCGACCTCTCTCCAAACGCCTCAGGAGGCTTGACTCCCTTGAGTCCACCCAGTGAGCTCCAAGAGATACCCGTCGCGATTCGAGAGCAGAGCGGGGTTCTTTGCTTCCACTCGAGATGAATGCCTGTCTCCCCGGGTGCGTCTGGAATGCAACCCCGAGATCCCTGTCGCCCCTGGAGAGGAACATTGGCTTCTGGACACAAGCCTAGATGAGGTCTATTGGCCCTGCAGTCACTCGAGAGCAATCCCCAGCTTTCCTTCGCAACTCGAATGGAAGATTGGACTTGCCTGGGCCAACACAAGAGGCAGCCTGAATTCCCCGTCGTAACTCGAGAATCCCGCCGTAACTCGAGAAAAACCACGTGGCTCCCCCGTCATCGCAAGATGAAGCCCTTTCCCGCTACAGCGCCTCAGGAGAAGTCCCACGTTAGGAATTGGAGGTCGAAAGGGCACTTGGCACCCTTGATGCGACCCACAAAGTTCCCCGAAATCCCGGTCTCCCTCGAGAGGAACACTGAGGTTTTCCGGCACCCCCTCCTCTGAGCCCTTTCTCCCCTCCTGATCTGGACAGGAGGGTCGACTCCCCTGCTTTGTCTGGAAGGGGTTCCCGACCTTCAGGTCGCACCTCAGGATGAGGCCGGTCTCACGAAGACATTCAAGACGTGGCCTCGTGGGTGGTTCCACATTCTGTAGGACCCCGATTTCCCGTTCCCCCTTGATAAGAACCCGATGCCCGGACACCTCTCCGAACTCCACCCTGTGAATGAAGTCAACACGAAGGGGCAGTTTTTCCGTGCATCGTTCGGAAAACCCCAGGTTCCAAATACAGCTCGACAAGCGGCCTCTCTCCCCAGGGACATCTCGAGAGGCAAGCGGAGTTCCATGCCTCAACCCAAGACGAGGCCTGACTCTCCTGTCCCCAGTCTGCAGGGACCCTGCGATCGGAGTCTGAAATCAGAGGTACCCTGCGGTTCCTGCCTCAACTGGAGATGAGGCCCTCTTCCAATGCACCAAACCCAGTGGGGTCCCGAGAGGCCCCTCCCACCTCCAGTTTCCCTGGCTTCTCAGAGCCACCGTGAAAAGCCCCCTGAGGTCACCTGCACAAGTCGAGTGAACCCAGGGTTTCCTGCCTCAACCCGGGAAAGACCTCGAGAGACCTTCTTCAACACGTCTCGAGGCCAGATTCCCCTACCATGGCTCGGGAGCAATGACGCGCTCCCCTCGCCACTCGCATGGAGACCCGACTTCCCTGGCGCCCCACGAGAGGCTCACTGACCTCGCCGTCGTACCTCGTGAGAAACCGCACACTGGGGCCGCCGCTCGAGAACAACCCCGAGATTCCCCCGTCATCGAGAGATGAGGGCCTTCGTCTCCTGCATGGCCTAGAGACCAATCTCGCGACCTCTCTCCAAACGCCTCAGGAGGCTTGACTCCCTTGAGTCCACCCAGTGAGCTCCAAGAGATACCCGTCGCGATTCGAGAGCAGAGCGGGGTTCTTTGCTTCCACTCGAGATGAATGCCTGTCTCCCCGGGTGCGTCTGGAATGCAACCCCGAGATCCCTGTCGCCCCTGGAGAGGAACATTGGCTTCTGGACACAAGCCTAGATGAGGTCTATTGGCCCTGCAGTCACTCGAGAGCAATGCCCAGCTTTCCTTCGCAACTCGAATGGAAGATTGGACTTGCCTGGGCCAACACAAGAGGCAGCCTGAATTCCCCGTCGTAACTCGAGAATCCCGCCGTAACTCGAGAAAAACCACGTGGCTCCCCCGTCATCGCAAGATGAAGCCCTTTCCCGCTACAGCGCCTCAGGAGAAGTCCCACGTTAGGAATTGGAGGTCGAAAGGGCACTTGGCACCCTTGATGCGACCCACAAAGTTCCCCGAAATCCCGGTCTCCCTCGAGAGGAACACTGAGGTTTTCCGGGACCCCCTCCTCTGAGCCCTTTCTCCCGTCCTGATCTGGACAGGAGGGTCGACTTCACTGCTTTGTCTGGAAGGGGTTCCCGACCTTCCGGTCGCACCTCAGGATGAGGCCGGTCTCACGAAGACATTCCAGACGTGGCCTCGTGGGTGGTTCCACATTCCGTAGGACCCCGATTTCCCGGTCCCCTCTGATAAGAACCCGATGCCCGGACACCTCTCCGAACTCCACCCTGTGAATGAAGTCAACACGAAGGGGCAGTCTTTCCGTGCATCGTTCGGAAAAAAAACCCAGGTTCCAAATACAGCTCGACAAGCGGCCTCTCTCCCCGGGGACATCTCGAGAGGCAAGCGGAGTTCCATGCCTCAACCCAAGACGAGGCCTGACTCTCCTGTCCCCAGTCTGCAGGGACCCTGCGATCAGAGTCTGAAATCAGAGGTACCCTGCGGTTCCTGCCTCAACTGGAGATGAGGCCCTCTTCCAATGCACCAAACCCAGTGGGGTCCCGAGAGGCCCCTCCCACCTCCAGGTTCCCTGGCTTCTCAGAGCCACCATGAGAAGCCCCCTGAGGTCACCTGCACAAGTCGAGGGAACCCAGGGTTTCCTGCCTCAACCCGGGAAAGACCTCGAGAGACCTTCCTCAACACGTCTCGAGGCCAGATTCCCCTACCATGGCTCGGGAGCAGTGACGCGCTCCCCCTCGCCACTCGCATGGAGACCCGACTTCCCTGGCGCCCCACGAGAGGCTCACTGACCTCGCCGTCGTACCTCGTGAGAAACCGCACACTGGGGCCGCCGCTCGAGAACAACCCCGAGATTCCCCCGTCATCGAGAGATGAGGGCCTTCGTCTCCTGCATGGCCTAGAGACCAATCTCGCGACCTCTCTCCAAACGCCTCAGGAGGCTTGACTCCCTTGAGTCCACCCAGTGAGCTCCAAGAGATACCCGTCGCGATTCGAGAGCAGAGCGGGGTTCTTTGCTTCCACTCGAGATGAATGCCTGTCTCCCCGGGTGCGTCTGGAATGCAACCCCGAGATCCCTGTCGCCCCTGGAGAGGAACATTGGCTTCTGGACACAAGCCTAGATGAGGTCTATTGGCCCTGCAGTCACTCGAGAGCAATGCCCAGCTTTCCTTCGCAACTCGAATGGAAGATTGGACTTGCCTGGGCCAACACAAGAGGCAGCCTGAATTCCCCGTCGTAACTCGAGAATCCCGCCGTAACTCGAGAAAAACCACGTGGCTCCCCCGTCATCGCAAGATGAAGCCCTTTCCCGCTACAGCGTCTCAGGAGAAGTCCCACGTTAGGAATTGGAGGTCGAAAGGGCACTTGGCACCCTTGATGCGACCCACAAAGTTCCCCGAAATCCCGGTCTCCCTCGAGAGGAACACCGAGGTTTTCCGGCACCCCCTCCTCTGAGCCCTTTCTCCCCTCCTGATCTGGACAGGAGGGTCGACTCCCCTGCTTTGTCTGGAAGGGGTTCCCGACCTTCCGGTCGCACCTCAGGATGAGGCCGGTCTCACGAAGACATTCCAGACGTGGCCTCGTGGGTGCTTCCACATTCCGTAGGACCCCGATTTCCCGGTCCCCTCTTGATAAGAACCCGATGCCCGGACACCTCTCCGAACTCCACCCTGTGAATGAAGTCAACACGAAGGGGCAGTTTTCCGTGCATCGTTCGGAAAAACCCCAGGTTCCAAATACAGCTCGACAAGCGGCCTCTCTCCCCGGGGACATCTCGAGAGGCAAGCGGAGTTCCATGCCTCAACCCAAGACGAGGCCTGACTCTCCTGTCCCCAGTCTGCAGGGACCCTGCGATCGGAGTCTGAAATCAGAGGTACCCTGCGGTTCCTGCCTCAACTGGAGATGAGGCCCTCTTCCAATGCACCAAGCCCAGTGGGGTCCCGAGAGGCCCCTCCCACCTCCAGGTTCCCTGGCTTCTCAGAGCCACCATGAGAAGGCCCCTGAGGTCACCTGCACAAGTCGAGGGAACCCAGGGTTTCCTGCCTCAACCCGGGAAAGACCTCGAGAGACCTTCTTCAACACGTCTCGAGGCCAGATTCCCCTACCATGGCTCGGGAGCAGTGCCGCGCTCCCCCTCGCCACTCGCATGGAGACCCGACTTCCCTGGCGCCCCACGAGAGGCTCACTGACCTCGCCGTCGTACCTCGTGAGAAACCGCACACTGGGGCCGCCGCTCGAGAACAACCCCGAGATTCCCCCGTCATCGAGAGATGAGGGCCTTCGTCTCCTGCATGGCCTAGAGACCAATCTCGCGACCTCTCTCCAAACGCCTCAGGAGGCTTGACTCCCTTGAGTCCACCCAGTGAGCTCCAAGAGATACCCGTCGCGATTCGAGAGCAGAGCGGGGTTCTTTGCTTCCACTCGAGATGAATGCCTGTCTCCCCGGGTGCGTCTGGAATGCAACCCCGAGATCCCTGTCGCCCCTGGAGAGGAACATTGGCTTCTGGACACAAGCCTAGATGAGGTCTATTGGCCCTGCAGTCACTCGAGAGCAATGCCCAGCTTTCCTTCGCAACTCGAATGGAAGATTGGACTTGCCTGGGCCAACACAAGAGGCAGCCTGAATTCCCCGTCGTAACTCGAGAATCCCGCCGTAACTCGAGAAAAACCACGTGGCTCCCCCGTCATCGCAAGATGAAGCCCTTTCCCGCTACAGCGCCTCAGGAGAAGTCCCACGTTAGGAATTGGAGGTCGAAAGGGCACTTGGCACCCTTGATGCGACCCACAAAGTTCCCCGAAATCCCGGTCTCCCTCGAGAGGAACACTGAGGTTTTCCGGCACCCCCTCCTCTGAGCCCTTTCTCCCCTCCTGATCTGGACAGGAGGGTCGACTCCCCTGCTTTGTCTGGAAGGGGTTCCCGACCTTCCGGTCGCACCTCAGGATGAGGCCGGTCTCACGAAGACATTCCAGACGTGGCCTCGTGGGTGGTTCCACATTCCGTAGGACCCCGATTTCCCGGTCCCCTCTTGATAAGAACCCGATGCCCGGACACCTCTCCGAACTCCACCCTGTGAATGAAGTCAACACGAAGGGGCAGTTTTTCCGTGCATCGTTCGGAAAAACCCCAGGTTCCAAATACAGCTCGACAAGCGGCCTCTCTCCCCGGGGACATCTCGAGAGGCAAGCGGAGTTCCATGCCTCAACCCAAGACGAGGCCTGACTCTCCTGTCCCCAGTCTGCAGGGACCCTGCGATCGGAGTCTGAAATCAGAGGTACCCTGCGGTTCCTGCCTCAACTGGAGATGAGGCCCTCTTCCAATGCACCAAACCCAGTGGGGTCCCGAGAGGCCCCTGCCACCTCCAGTTTCCCTGGCTTCTCAGAGCCACCATGAGAAGCCCCCTGAGGTCACCTGCACAAGTCGAGGGAACCCAGGGTTTCCTGCCTCAACCCGGGAAAGACCTCGAGAGACCTTCTTCAACACGTCTCGAGGCCAGATTCCCCTACCATGGCTCGGGAGCAGTGACGCGCTCCCCCTCGCCACTCGCATGGAGACCCGACTTCCCTGGCGCCCCACGAGAGGCTCACTGACCTCGCCGTCGTACCTCGTGAGAAACCGCACACTGGGGCCGCCGCTCGAGAACAACCCCGAGATTCCCCCGCCATCGAGAGATGAGGGCCTTCGTCTCCTGCATGGCCTAGAGACCAATCTCGCGACCTCTCTCCAAACGCCTCAGGAGGCTTGACTCCCTTGAGTCCACCCAGTGAGCTCCAAGAGATACCCGTCGCGATTCGAGAGCAGAGCGGGGTTCTTTGCTTCCACTCGAGATGAATGCCTGTCTCCCCGGGTGCGTCTGGAATGCAACCCCGAGATCCCTGTCGCCCCTGGAGAGGAACATTGGCTTCTGGACACAAGCCTAGATGAGGTCTATTGGCCCTGCAGTCACTCGAGAGCAATCCCCAGCTTTCCTTCGCAACTCGAATGGAAGATTGGACTTGCCTGGGCCAACACAAGAGGCAGCCTGAATTCCCCGTCGTAACTCGAGAATCCCGCCGTAACTCGAGAAAAACCACGTGGCTCCCCCGTCATCGCAAGATGAAGCCCTTTCCCGCTACAGCGCCTCAGGAGAAGTCCCACGTTAGGAATTGGAGGTCGAAAGGGCACTTGGCACCCTTGATGCGACCCACAAAGTTCCCCGAAATCCCGGTCTCCCTCGAGAGGAACACTGAGGTTTTCCGGCACCCCTCCTCTGAGCCCTTTCTCCCCTCCTGATCTGGACAGGAGGGTCGACTCCCTGCTTTGTCTGGAAGGGGTTCCCGACCTTCCGGTCGCACCTCAGGATGAGGCCGGTCTCACGAAGACATTCCAGACGTGGCCTCGTGGGTGGTTCCACATTCCGTAGGACCCCGATTTCCCGGTCCCCTCTTGATAAGAACCCGATGCCCGGACACCTCTCCGAACTCCACCCTGTGAATGAAGTCAACACGAAGGGGCAGTTTTTCCGTGCATCGTTCGGAAAAACCCCAGGTTCCAAATACAGCTCGACAAGCGGCCTCTCTCCCCGGGGACATCTCGAGAGGCAAGCGGAGTTCCATGCCTCAACCCAAGACGAGGCCTGACTCTCCTGTCCCCAGTCTGCAGGGACCCTGCGATCGGAGTCTGAAATCAGAGGTACCCTGCGGTTCCTGCCTCAACTGGAGATGAGGCCCTCTTCCAATGCACCAAACCCAGTGGGGTCCCGAGAGGCCCCTCCCACCTCCAGTTTCCCTGGCTTCTCAGAGCCACCATGAGAAGCCCCCTGAGGTCACCTGCACAAGTCGAGGGAACCCAGGGTTTCCTGCCTCAACCCGGGAAAGACCTCGAGAGACCTTCTTCAACACGTCTCGAGGCCAGATTCCCCTACCATGGCTCGGGAGCAGTGACGCGCTCCCCTCGCCACTCGCATGGAGACCCGACTTCCCTGGCGCCCCACGAGAGGCTCACTGACCTCGCCGTCGTACCTCGTGAGAAACCGCACACTGGGGCCGCCGCTCGAGAACAACCCCGAGATTCCCCCGTCATCGAGAGATGAGGGCCTTCGTCTCCTGCATGGCCTAGAGACCAATCTCGCGACCTCTCTCCAAACGCCTCAGGAGGCTTGACTCCCTTGAGTCCACCCAGTGAGCTCCAAGAGATACCCGTCGCGATTCGAGAGCAGAGCGGGGTTCTTTGCTTCCACTCGAGATGAATGCCTGTCTCCCCGGGTGCGTCTGGAATGCAACCCCGAGATCCCTGTCGCCCCTGGAGAGGAACATTGGCTTCTGGACACAAGCCTAGATGAGGTCTATTGGCCCTGCAGTCACTCGAGAGCAATCCCCAGCTTTCCTTCGCAACTCGAATGGAAGATTGGACTTGCCTGGGCCAACACAAGAGGCAGCCTGAATTCCCCGTCGTAACTCGAGAATCCCGCCGTAACTCGAGAAAAACCACGTGGCTCCCCCGTCATCGCAAGATGAAGCCCTTTCCCGCTACAGCGCCTCAGGAGAAGTCCCACGTTAGGAATTGGAGGTCGAAAGGGCACTTGGCACCCTTGATGCGACCCACAAAGTTCCCCGAAATCCCGGTCTCCCTCGAGAGGAACACTGAGGTTTTCCGGCACCCCCTCCTCTGAGCCCTTTCTCCCCTCCTGATCTGGACAGGAGGGTCGACTCCCCTGCTTTGTCTGGAAGGGGTTCCCGACCTTCCGGTCGCACCTCAGGATGAGGCCGGTCTCACGAAGACATTCCAGACGTGGCCTCGTGGGTGGTTCCACATTCCGTAGGACCCCGATTTCCCGGTCCCCTCTTGATAAGAACCCGATGCCCGGACACCTCTCCGAACTCCACCCTGTGAATGAAGTCAACACGAAGGGGCAGTTTTTCCGTGCATCGTTCGGAAAAACCCCAGGTTCCAAATACAGCTCGACAAGCGGCCTCTCTCCCCGGGGACATCTCGAGAGGCAAGCGGAGTTCCATGCCTCAACCCAAGACGAGGCCTGACTCTCCTGTCCCCAGTCTGCAGGGACCCTGCGATCGGAGTCTGAAATCAGAGGTACCCTGCGGTTCCTGCCTCAACTGGAGATGAGGCCCTCTTCCAATGCACCAAACCCAGTGGAGTCCCGAGAGGCCCCTCCCACCTCCAGTTTCCCTGGCTTCTCAGAGCCACCATGAGAAGCCCCCTGAGGTCACCTGCACAAGTCGAGGGAACCCAGGGTTTCCTGCCTCAACCCGGGAAAGACCTCGAGAGACCTTCTTCAACGCGTCTCGAGGCCAGATTCCCCTACCATGGCTCGGGAGCAGTGACGCGCTCCCCTCGCCACTCGCATGGAGACCCGACTTCCCTGGCGCCCCACGAGAGGCTCACTGACCTCGCCGTCGTACCTCGTGAGAAACCGCACACTGGGGCCGCCGCTCGAGAACAACCCCGAGATTCCCCCGTCATCGAGAGATGAGGGCCTTCGTCTCCTGCATGGCCTAGAGACCAATCTCGCGACCTCTCTCCAAACGCCTCAGGAGGCTTGACTCCCTTGAGTCCACCCAGTGAGCTCCAAGAGATACCCGTCGCGATTCGAGAGCAGAGCGGGGTTCTTTGCTTCCACTCGAGATGAATGCCTGTCTCCCGGGTGCGTCTGGAATGCAACCCCGAGATCCCTGTCGCCCCTGGAGAGGAACATTGGCTTCTGGACACAAGCCTAGATGAGGTCTATTGGCCCTGCAGTCACTCGAGAGCAATCCCCAGCTTTCCTTCGCAACTCGAATGGAAGATTGGACTTGCCTGGGCCAACACAAGAGGCAGCCTGAATTCCCCGTCGTAACTCGAGAATCCCGCCGTAACTCGAGAAAAACCACGTGGCTCCCCCGTCATCGCAAGATGAAGCCCTTTCCCGCTACAGCGCCTCAGGAGAAGTCCCACGTTAGGAATTGGAGGTCGAAAGGGCACTTGGCACCCTTGATGCGACCCACAAAGTTCCCCGAAATCCCGGTCTCCCTCGAGAGGAACACTGAGGTTTTCCGGCACCCCCTCCTCTGAGCCCTTTCTCCCCTCCTGATCTGGACAGGAGGGTCGACTCCCCTGCTTTGTCTGGAAGGGGTTCCCGACCTTCCGGTCGCACCTCAGGATGAGGCCGGTCTCACGAAGACATTCCAGACGTGGCCTCGTGGGTGGTTCCACATTCCGTAGGACCCCGATTTCCCGGTCCCCTCTTGATAAGAACCCGATGCCCGGACACCTCTCCGAACTCCACCCTGTGAATGAAGTCAACACGAAGGGGCAGTTTTTCCGTGCATCGTTCGGAAAAACCCCAGGTTCCAAATACAGCTCGACAAGCGGCCTCTCTCCCCGGGGACATCTCGAGAGGCAAGCGGAGTTCCATGCCTCAACCCAAGACGAGGCCTGACTCTCCTGTCCCCAGTCTGCAGGGACCCTGCGATCGGAGTCTGAAATCAGAGGTACCCTGCGGTTCCTGCCTCAACTGGAGATGAGGCCCTCTTCCAATGCACCAAACCCAGTGGAGTCCCGAGAGGCCCCTCCCACCTCCAGTTGCCCTGGCCTCTCAGAGCCACCATGAGAAGCCCCCTGAGGTCACCTGCACAAGTCGAGGGAACCCAGGGTTTCCTGCCTCAACCCGGGAAAGACCTCGAGAGACCTTCTTCAACACGTCTCGAGGCCAGATTCCCCTACCATGGCTCGGGAGCAGTGACGCGCTCCCCCTCGCCACTCGCATGGAGACCCGACTTCCCTGGCGCCCCACGAGAGGCTCACTGACCTCGCCGTCGTACCTCGTGAGAAACCGCACACTGGGGCCGCCGCTCGAGAACAACCCCGAGATTCCCCCGTCATCGAGAGATGAGGGCCTTCGTCTCCTGCATGGCCTAGAGACCAATCTCGCGACCTCTCTCCAAACGCCTCAGGAGGCTTGACTCCCTTGAGTCCACCCAGTGAGCTCCAAGAGATACCCGTCGCGATTCGAGCGCAGAGCGGGGTTCTTTGCTTCCACTCGAGATGAATCCCTGTCTCCCGGGTGCGTCTGGAATGCAACCCCGAGATCCCGGTCGCCCCTGGAGAGGAACATTGGCTTCTGGACACAAGCCTAGGTGAGGTCTATTGGCCCTGCAGTCACTCGAGAGCAATCCCCAGCTTTCCTTCGCAACTCGAATGGAAGATTGGACTTGCCTGGGCCAACACAAGAGGCAGCCTGAATTCCCGTCGTAACTCGAGAATCCCGCCGTAACTCGAGAAAAACCACGTGGCTCCCCCGTCATCGCAAGATGAAGCCCTTTCCCGCTCAGGAGAAGTCCCACGTTAGGAATTGGAGGTCGAAAGGGCACTTGGCACCCTTGATGCGACCCACAAAGTTCCCCGAAATCCCGGTCTCCTCGAGAGGAACACTGAGGTTTTCCGGCACCCCCTCCTCTGAGCCCTTTCTCCCTCCTGATCTGGACAGGAGGGTCGACTCCCCTGCTTTGTCTGGAAGGGGTTCCCGACCTTCCGGTCGCACCTCAGGATGAGGCCGGTCTCACGAAGACATTCCAGACGTGGCCTCGTGGGTGGTTCCACATTCCGTAGGACCCCGATTTCCCGGTCCCCTCTTGATAAGAACCCGATGCCCGGACACCTCTCCGAACTCCACCCTGTGAATGAAGTCAACACGAAGGGGCAGTTTTTCCGTGCATCGTTCGGAAAAAACCCCAGGTTCCAAATACAGCTCGACAAGCGGCCTCTCTCCCCGGGGACATCTCGAGAGGCAAGCGGAGTTCCATGCCTCAACCCAAGACGAGGCCTGACTCTCCTGTCCCCAGTCTGCAGGGACCCTGCGATCGGAGTCTGAAATCAGAGGTACCCTGCGGTTCCTGCCTCAACTGGAGATGAGGCCCTCTTCCAATGCACCAAACCCAGTGGAGTCCCGAGAGGCCCCTCCCACCTCCAGTTTCCCTGGCTTCTCAGAGCCACCATGAGAAGCCCCCTGAGGTCACCTGCACAAGTCGAGGGAACCCAGGGTTTCCTGCCTCAACCCGGGAAAGACCTCGAGAGACCTTCTTCAACACGTCTCGAGGCCAGATTCCCCTACCATGGCTCGGGAGCAGTGACGCGCTCCCCCTCGCCACTCGCATGGAGACCCGACTTCCCTGGCGCCCCACGAGAGGCTCACTGACCTCGCCGTCGTACCTCGTGAGAAACCGCACACTGGGGCCGCCGCTCGAGAACAACCCCGAGATTCCCCCGTCATCGAGAGATGAGGGCCTTCGTCTCCTGCATGGCCTAGAGACCAATCTCGCGACCTCTCTCCAAACGCCTCAGGAGGCTTGACTCCCTTGAGTCCACCCAGTGAGCTCCAAGAGATACCCGTCGCGATTCGAGAGCAGAGCGGGGTTCTTTGCTTCCACTCGAGATGAATGCCTGTCTCCCCGGGTGCGTCTGGAATGCAACCCCGAGATCCCTGTCGCCCCTGGAGAGGAACATTGGCTTCTGGACACAAGCCTAGATGAGGTCTATTGGCCCTGCAGTCACTCGAGAGCAATCCCCAGCTTTCCTTCGCAACTCGAATGGAAGATTGGACTTGCCTGGGCCAACACAAGAGGCAGCCTGAATTCCCCGTCGTAACTCGAGAATCCCGCCGTAACTCGAGAAAAACCACGTGGCTCCCCCGTCATCGCAAGATGAAGCCCTTTCCCGCTACAGCGCCTCAGGAGAAGTCCCACGTTAGGAATTGGAGGTCGAAAGGGCACTTGGCACCCTTGATGCGACCCACAAAGTTCCCCGAAATCCCGGTCTCCCTCGAGAGGAACACTGAGGTTTTCCGGCACCCCCTCCTCTGAGCCCTTTCTCCCCTCCTGATCTGGACAGGAGGGTCGACTCCCCTGCTTTGTCTGGAAGGGGTTCCCGACCTTCCGGTCGCACCTCAGGATGAGGCCGGTCTCACGAAGACATTCCAGACGTGGCCTCGTGGGTGGTTCCACATTCCGTAGGACCCCGATTTCCCGGTCCCCTCTTGATAAGAACCCGATGCCCGGACACCTCTCCGAACTCCACCCTGTGAATGAAGTCAACACGAAGGGGCAGTTTTTCCGTGCATCGTTCGGAAAAAACCCCAGGTTCCAAATACAGCTCGACAAGCGGCCTCTCTCCCCGGGGACATCTCGAGAGGCAAGCGGAGTTCCATGCCTCAACCCAAGACGAGGCCTGACTCTCCTGTCCCCAGTCTGCAGGGACCCTGCGATCGGAGTCTGAAATCAGAGGTACCCTGCGGTTCCTGCCTCAACTGGAGATGAGGCCCTCTTCCAATGCACCAAACCCAGTGGAGTCCCGAGAGGCCCCTCCCACCTCCAGGTTCCCTGGCTTCTCAGAGCCACCATGAGAAGCCCCCTGAGGTCACCTGCACAAGTCGAGGGAACCCAGGGTTTCCTGCCTCAACCCGGGAAAGACCTCGAGAGACCTTCTTCAACGCGTCTCGAGGCCAGATTCCCCTACCATGGCTCGGGAGCAGTGACGCGCTCCCCTCGCCACTCGCATGGAGACCCGACTTCCCTGGCGCCCCACGAGAGGCTCACTGACCTCGCCGTCGTACCTCGTGAGAAACCGCACACTGGGGCCGCCGCTCGAGAACAACCCCGAGATTCCCCCGTCATCGAGAGATGAGGGCCTTCGTCTCCTGCATGGCCTAGAGACCAATCTCGCGACCTCTCTCCAAACGCCTCAGGAGGCTTGACTCCCTTGAGTCCACCCAGTGAGCTCCAAGAGATACCCGTCGCGATTCGAGAGCAGAGCGGGGTTCTTTGCTTCCACTCGAGATGAATGCCTGTCTCCCCGGGTGCGTCTGGAATGCAACCCCGAGATCCCTGTCGCCCCTGGAGAGGAACATTGGCTTCTGGACACAAGCCTAGATGAGGTCTATTGGCCCTGCAGTCACTCGAGAGCAATCCCCAGCTTTCCTTCGCAACTCGAATGGAAGATTGGACTTGCCTGGGCCAACACAAGAGGCAGCCTGAATTCCCCGTCGTAACTCGAGAATCCCGCCGTAACTCGAGAAAAACCACGTGGCTCCCCCGTCATCGCAAGATGAAGCCCTTTCCCGCTACAGCGCCTCAGGAGAAGTCCCACGTTAGGAATTGGAGGTCGAAAGGGCACTTGGCACCCTTGATGCGACCCACAAAGTTCCCCGAAATCCCGGTCTCCCTCGAGAGGAACACTGAGGTTTTCCGGCACCCCCTCCTCTGAGCCCTTTCTCCCCTCCTGATCTGGACAGGAGGGTCGACTCCCCTGCTTTGTCTGGAAGGGGTTCCCGACCTTCCGGTCGCACCTCAGGATGAGGCCGGTCTCACGAAGACATTCCAGACGTGGCCTCGTGGGTGGTTCCACATTCCGTAGGACCCCGATTTCCCGGTCCCCTCTTGATAAGAACCCGATGCCCGGACACCTCTCCGAACTCCACCCTGTGAATGAAGTCAACACGAAGGGGCAGTTTTTCCGTGCATCGTTCGGAAAAAACCCCAGGTTCCAAATACAGCTCGACAAGCGGCCTCTCTCCCCGGGGACATCTCGAGAGGCAAGCGGAGTTCCATGCCTCAACCCAAGACGAGGCCTGACTCTCCTGTCCCCAGTCTGCAGGGACCCTGCGATCGGAGTCTGAAATCAGAGGTACCCTGCGGTTCCTGCCTCAACTGGAGATGAGGCCCTCTTCCAATGCACCAAACCCAGTGGAGTCCCGAGAGGCCCCTCCCACCTCCAGGTTCCCTGGCTTCTCAGAGCCACCATGAGAAGCCCCCTGAGGTCACCTGCACAAGTCGAGGGAACCCAGGGTTTCCTGCCTCAACCCGGGAAAGACCTCGAGAGACCTTCTTCAACGCGTCTCGAGGCCAGATTCCCCTACCATGGCTCGGGAGCAGTGACGCGCTCCCCCTCGCCACTCGCATGGAGACCCGACTTCCCTGGCGCCCCACGAGAGGCTCACTGACCTCGCCGTCGTACCTCGTGAGAAACCGCACACTGGGGCCGCCGCTCGAGAACAACCCCGAGATTCCCCCGTCATCGAGAGATGAGGGCCTTCGTCTCCTGCATGGCCTAGAGACCAATCTCGCGACCTCTCTCCAAACGCCTCAGGAGGCTTGACTCCCTTGAGTCCACCCAGTGAGCTCCAAGAGATACCCGTCGCGATTCGAGAGCAGAGCGGGGTTCTTTGCTTCCACTCGAGATGAATGCCTGTCTCCCCGGGTGCGTCTGGAATGCAACCCCGAGATCCCTGTCGCCCCTGGAGAGGAACATTGGCTTCTGGACACAAGCCTAGATGAGGTCTATTGGCCCTGCAGTCACTCGAGAGCAATCCCCAGCTTTCCTTCGCAACTCGAATGGAAGATTGGACTTGCCTGGGCCAACACAAGAGGCAGCCTGAATTCCCCGTCGTAACTCGAGAATCCCGCCGTAACTCGAGAAAAACCACGTGGCTCCCCCGTCATCGCAAGATGAAGCCCTTTCCCGCTACAGCGCCTCAGGAGAAGTCCCACGTTAGGAATTGGAGGTCGAAAGGGCACTTGGCACCCTTGATGCGACCCACAAAGTTCCCCGAAATCCCGGTCTCCCTCGAGAGGAACACTGAGGTTTTCCGGCACCCCCTCCTCTGAGCCCTTTCTCCCCTCCTGATCTGGACAGGAGGGTCGACTCCCCTGCTTTGTCTGGAAGGGGTTCCCGACCTTCCGGTCGCACCTCAGGATGAGGCCGGTCTCACGAAGACATTCCAGACGTGGCCTCGTGGGTGGTTCCACATTCCGTAGGACCCCGATTTCCCGGTCCCCTCTTGATAAGAACCCGATGCCCGGACACCTCTCCGAACTCCACCCTGTGAATGAAGTCAACACGAAGGGGCAGTTTTTCCGTGCATCGTTCGGAAAAACCCCAGGTTCCAAATACAGCTCGACAAGCGGCCTCTCTCCCCGGGGACATCTCGAGAGGCAAGCGGAGTTCCATGCCTCAACCCAAGACGAGGCCTGACTCTCCTGTCCCCAGTCTGCAGGGACCCTGCGATCGGAGTCTGAAATCAGAGGTACCCTGCGGTTCCTGCCTCAACTGGAGATGAGGCCCTCTTCCAATGCACCAAACCCAGTGGAGTCCCGAGAGGCCCCTCCCACCTCCAGGTTCCCTGGCTTCTCAGAGCCACCATGAGAAGCCCCCTGAGGTCACCTGCACAAGTCGAGGGAACCCAGGGTTTCCTGCCTCAACCCGGGAAAGACCTCGAGAGACCTTCTTCAACGCGTCTCGAGGCCAGATTCCCCTACCATGGCTCGGGAGCAGTGACGCGCTCCCCCTCGCCACTCGCATGGAGACCCGACTTCCCTGGCGCCCCACGAGAGGCTCACTGACCTCGCCGTCGTACCTCGTGAGAAACCGCACACTGGGGCCGCCGCTCGAGAACAACCCCGAGATTCCCCCGTCATCGAGAGATGAGGGCCTTCGTCTCCTGCATGGCCTAGAGACCAATCTCGCGACCTCTCTCCAAACGCCTCAGGAGGCTTGACTCCCTTGAGTCCACCCAGTGAGCTCCAAGAGATACCCGTCGCGATTCGAGAGCAGAGCGGGGTTCTTTGCTTCCACTCGAGATGAATGCCTGTCTCCCCGGGTGCGTCTGGAATGCAACCCCGAGATCCCTGTCGCCCCTGGAGAGGAACATTGGCTTCTGGACACAAGCCTAGATGAGGTCTATTGGCCCTGCAGTCACTCGAGAGCAATCCCCAGCTTTCCTTCGCAACTCGAATGGAAGATTGGACTTGCCTGGGCCAACACAGGAGGCAGCCTGAATTCCCCGTCGTAACTCGAGAATCCCGCCGTAACTCGAGAAAAACCACGTGGCTCCCCCGTCATCGCAAGATGAAGCCCTTTCCCGCTACAGCGCCTCAGGAGAAGTCCCACGTTAGGAATTGGAGGTCGAAAGGGCACTTGGCACCCTGGATGCGACCCACAAAGTTCCCCGAAATCCCGGTCTCCCTCGAGAGGAACACTGAGGTTTTCCGGCACCCCCTCCTCTGAGCCCTTTCTCCCCTCCTGATCTGGACAGGAGGGTCGACTCCCCTGCTTTGTCTGGAAGGGGTTCCCGACCTTCCGGTCGCACCTCAGGATGAGGCCGGTCTCACGAAGACATTCCAGACGTGGCCTCGTGGGTGGTTCCACATTCCGTAGGACCCCGATTTCCCGGTTCCCTCTTGATAAGAACCCGATGCCCGGACACCTCTCCGAACTCCACCCTGTGAATGCAGTCAACACGAAGGGGCAGTTTTCCCGTGCATCGTTCGGAAAAAACCCCAGGTTCCAAATACAGCTCGACAAGCGGCCTCTCTCCCCGGGGACATCTCGAGAGGCAAGCGGAGTTCCATGCCTCAACCCAAGACGAGGCCTGACTCTCCTGTCCCCAGTCTGCAGGGACCCTGCGATCGGAGTCTGAAATCAGAGGTACCCTGCGGTTCCTGCCTCAACTGGAGATGAGGCCCTCTTCCAATGCACCAAGCCCAGTGGGGTCCCGAGAGGCCCCTCCCACCTCCAGTTTCCCTGGCTTCTCAGAGCCACCATGAGAAGCCCCCTGAGGTCACCTGCACAAGTCGAGGGAACCCAGGGTTTCCTGCCTCAACCCGGGAAAGACCTCGAGAGACCTTCTTCAACACGTCTCAAGGCCAGATTCCCCTACCATGGCTCGGGAGCAGTGACGCGCTCCCCCTCGCCACTCGCATGGAGACCCGACTTCCCTGGCGCCCCACGAGAGGCTCACTGACCTCGCCGTCGTACCTCGTGAGAAACCGCACACTGGGGCCGCCGCTCGAGAACAACCCCGAGATTCCCCCGTCATCGAGAGATGAGGGCCTTCGTCTCCTGCATGGCCTAGAGACCAATCTCGCGACCTCTCTCCAAACGCCTCAGGAGGCTTGACTCCCTTGAGTCCACCCAGTGAGCTCCAAGAGATACCCGTCGCGATTCGAGAGCAGAGCGGGGTTCTTTGCTTCCACTCGAGATGAATGCCTGTCTCCCCGGGTGCGTCTGGAATGCAACCCCGAGATCCCTGTCGCCCCTGGAGAGGAACATTGGCTTCTGGACACAAGCCTAGATGAGGTCTATTGGCCCTGCAGTCACTCGAGAGCAATCCCCAGCTTTCCTTCGCAACTCGAATGGAAGATTGGACTTGCCTGGGCCAACACAAGAGGCAGCCTGAATTCCCCGTCGTAACTCGAGAATCCCGCCGTAACTCGAGAAAAACCACGTGGCTCCCCCGTCATCGCAAGATGAAGCCCTTTCCCGCTACAGCGCCTCAGGAGAAGTCCCACGTTAGGAATTGGAGGTCGAAAGGGCACTTGGCACCCTTGATGCGACCCACAAAGTTCCCCGAAATCCCGGTCTCCCTCGAGAGGAACACTGAGGTTTTCCGGCACCCCCTCCTCTGAGCCCTTTCTCCCCTCCTGATCTGGACAGGAGGGTCGACTCCCCTGCTTTGTCTGGAAGGGGTTCCCGACCTTCCGGTCGCACCTCAGGATGAGGCCGGTCTCACGAAGACATTCCAGACGTGGCCTCGTGGGTGGTTCCACATTCCGTAGGACCCCGATTTCCCGGTCCCCTCTTGATAAGAACCCGATGCCCGGACACCTCTCCGAACTCCACCCTGTGAATGAAGTCAACACGAAGGGGCAGTTTTTCCGTGCATCGTTCGGAAAAACCCCAGGTTCCAAATACAGCTCGACAAGCGGCCTCTCTCCCCGGGGACATCTCGAGAGGCAAGCGGAGTTCCATGCCTCAACCCAAGACGAGGCCTGACTCTCCTGTCCCCAGTCTGCAGGGACCCTGCGATCGGAGTCTGAAATCAGAGGTACCCTGCGGTTCCTGCCTCAACTGGAGATGAGGCCCTCTTCCAATGCACCAAGCCCAGTGGAGTCCCGAGAGGCCCCTCCCACCTCCAGTTTCCCTGGCTTCTCAGAGCCACCATGAGAAGCCCCCTGAGGTCACCTGCACAAGTCGAGGGAACCCAGGGTTTCCTGCCTCAACCCGGGAAAGACCTCGAGAGACCTTCTTCAACACGTCTCGAGGCCAGATTCCCCTACCATGGCTCGGGAGCAGTGACGCGCTCCCCTCGCCACTCGCATGGAGACCCGACTTCCCTGGCGCCCCACGAGAGGCTCACTGACCTCGCCGTCGTACCTCGTGAGAAACCGCACACTGGGGCCGCCGCTCGAGAACAACCCCGAGATTCCCCCGTCATCGAGAGATGAGGGCCTTCGTCTCCTGCATGGCCTAGAGACCAATCTCGCGACCTCTCTCCAAACGCCTCAGGAGGCTTGACTCCCTTGAGTCCACCCAGTGAGCTCCAAGAGATACCCGTCGCGATTCGAGAGCAGAGCGGGGTTCTTTGCTTCCACTCGAGATGAATGCCTGTCTCCCCGGGTGCGTCTGGAATGCAACCCCGAGATCCCTGTCGCCCCTGCAGAGGAACATTGGCTTCTGGATACAAGCCTAGATGAGGTCTATAGGCCCTGCAGTCACTCGAGAGCAATCCCCAGCTTTCCTTCGCAACTCGAATGGAAGATTGGACTTGCCTGGGCCAACACAAGAGGCAGCCTTAATTCCCCGTCGTAACTCGAGAATCCCGCCGTAACTCGAGAAAAACCACGTGGCTCCCCCGTCATCGCAAAATGAAGCTCTTTCCCGCTACCGCGCCTCAGGAGAGGTCCCACGTTAGGAATTGGAGGTCGAAAGGGCCCTTGGCACCCTTGATGCGACCCACAAAGTTCCCCGAAATCCCGGTCTCCCTCGAGAGGAACACTGAGGTTTTCCGGCAACCCCTCCTCTGAGCCCTTTCTCCCCTCCTGATCTGGACTGGAGGGTCGACTCCCCTGCTTTGTCTGGAAGGGGTTCCCGACCTTACGGTCGCACCTCAGGGTGAGGCCGGTCTCACGAAGACATTCCAGACGTGGCCTCGTGGGTGGTTCCACATTCCGTAGGACCCCGATTTCCCGGTCCCCTCTTGATAAGAACCCGATGCCCGTACACCTCTCCGAACTCCACCCTGTGAATGAAGTCCACACGAAGGGGCAGTTTTCCGTGCATCGTTCGGAAAAAACCCCAGGTTCCAAATACAGCTCGACAAGCGGCCTCTCTCCCCGGGGACATCTCGAGAGGCAAGCGGAGTTCCATGCCTCAACCCAAGACGAGGCCTGACTCTCCTGTCCCCAGTCTGCAGGGACCCTGCGATCGGAGTCTGAAATCAGAGGTACCCTGCGGTTCCTGCCTCAACTGGAGATGAGGCCCTCTTCCAATGCACCAAACCCAGTGGAGTCCCGAGAGGCCCCTCCCACCTCCAGTTTCCCTGGCTTCTCAGAGCCACCATGAGAAGCCCCCTGGGGTCACCTGCACAAGTCGAGGGAACCCAGGCTTTCCTGCCTCAACCCGGGAAAGACCTCGAGAGACCTTCTTCAACACGTCTCGAGGCCAGATTCCCTACCATGGCTCGGGAGCAATGACGCGCTCCCCTCGCCACTCGCATGGAGACCCGACTTCCCTGGCCCCACGAGAGGCTCACTGACCCCGCCGTCGTACCTCGTGAGAAACCGCACTGGGGCCGCCGCTCGAGAACAACCCCGAGATTCCCCCGTCATCGAGAGATGAGGCCCTTCGTCTCCTGCATGGCCTAGAGACCAATCTCGCGACCTTCTCCAAACGCCTCAGGAGGCTTGACTCCCTTGAGTCCACCCAGTGAGCTCCAAGAGATACCCGTCGCGATTCGAGAGCAGAGCGGGGTTCTTGCTTCCACTCGAGATGAATGCCTGTCTCCCGGGTGCGTCTGGAATGCAAGCCCGAGATCCCTGTCGCCCCTGGAGAGAACATTGGCTTCTGGACACAAGCCAGATGAGGTCTATTGGCCCTGCAGTCACTCGAGAGCACCCGAGTCATTCAACTCGAATGGAAGATTGGACTTGCCTGGGCCAACGCAAGGGTATCCTTGAATTTCGTGGGTAACTCGGGAGTCCCGCCGTAACTGGAGAAGGTCCACTGGCTTGCCATCGCAAGACGAAGGCCCTCTCCCGCGACTCTCGGGAGAAGTCCCGGGAATTGATCTCGAGGGCACGGCCCCTGTGCGACCCACGGGTTCCCGAGCTCAGGTTCCCTCGAGAGGAACCTGAGGTTTTCGGGTCTCCTGCTCTGGCCAGGGGGTCGCTCCCTGCTCTGTCTGGAAGGGGTCCCGACCTTCCGGTCGACCTCAGATGAGGCGGTCTCACGAGGACTTTCCAGGGTGAGCCTCGTGGGGGTTCCACATTCGGGACCCCGATTTCCCGGTGGCTTGATGAACCCGAGAGGGGCCTCTCGGGACTCCACTGTGAATGGTCATTGGAAGGGGCTTTCTCGGCAGTTGAGGAAACCCCAGGGTTCTGATTTCAGCTCGACAAGGGCCTCTGCTCCCTGGGGACAGGAGAGGCAGGCGGACTCCATGGGTTGAGGCATGGACGAGGCCTGCCTCTCCTGTCCCCAGGAACCGCAGGGACCTCTGATTTCAGATCTGATCGCAGGGTCCCTGCGACTCAACAGGAGAGTCAGGCCCTCTTGGGTTGAGGCATGGAACTCCGCTTGTGGAGTCCCCGAGAGGCCGCTTGTCGAGCTGTATTTGGAACCTGGTTTTTTCGGAACCACCATGAAAAACTGCCCCACGAGGCCACCTGCACAAGTCGGAGAGGTGTCCCATCGGGTTCTTATCCTGAGGGGACCCGGAAAGTCCTCGAATGAACCACCTTCAGGCCACGTCTGGAATGTCTTCGTGAGACCGGCCTCATCCTGGGTCGACCGGAAGGTCGGGAACCCCCTCAAAGCAGGGAGACCCTCCTTCCCAGGAGGAAAGGGCTCAGAGGATGTTCCTCTCGAGGGAGACCGGGATTTCCTTTGTGGGTCGCATCAAGGGTGCCAAGTGCCCTTTCGACCTCCTAACGTGGGACTTCTCCTGAGGCGCTGTAAGGGCTTCATCTGCGATGACGGGGGAGCCACGTGGTTTTTCTCGAGTTACGGCGGGATTCTCGAGTTACGACGGGGAATTCAGGCTGCCTCTTGTGTTGGCCCAGGCAAGTCCAATCTTCCATTCGAGTTGCGAAGGAAAGCTGGGGATTGCTCTCGAGTGACTGCAGGGCCAATAGACCTCATCTAGGCTTGTGTCCAGAAGCCAATGTTCCTCTCCAGGGGCGACAGGGATCTCGGGGTTGCATTCCAGACGCACCCGGGGAGACAGGCATTCATCTCGAGTGGAAGCAAAGAACCCCGCTCTGCTCTCGAATCGCGACGGGTATCTCTTGGAGCTCACTGGGTGGACTCAAGGGAGTCAAGCCTCCTGAGGCGTTTGGAGAGAGGTCGCGAGATTGGTCTCTAGGCCATGCAGGAGACGAAGGCCCTCATCTCTCGATGACGGGGGAATCTCGGGGTTGTTCTCGAGCGGCGGCCCCAGTGTGCGGTTTCTCACGAGGTACGACGGCGAGGTCAGTGAGCCTCTCGTGGGGCGCCAGGGAAGTCGGGTCTCCATGCGAGTGGCGAGGGGAGCGCGTCATTGCTCCCGAGCCATGGTAGGGGAATCTGGCCTCGAGACGTGTTGAAGAAGGTCTCTCGAGGTCTTTCCCGGGTTGAGGCAGGAAACCCTGGGTTCCCTCGACTTGTGCAGGTGACCTCAGGGGGCTTCTCATGGTGGCTCTGAGAAGCCAGGGAAACTGGAGGTGGGAGGGGCCTCTCGGGACTCCACTGGGTTTGGTGCATTGGAAGAGGGCCTCATCTCCAGTTGAGGCAGGAACCGCAGGGTACCTCTGATTTCAGACTCCGATCGCAGGGTCCCTGCAGACTGGGGACAGGAGAGTCAGGCCTCGTCTTGGGTTGAGGCATGGAACTCCGCTTGCCTCTCGAGATGTCCCCGGGGAGAGAGGCCGCTTGTCGAGCTGTATTTGGAACCTGGGGTTTTTTCCGAACGATGCACGGAAAAACTGCCCCTTCGTGTTGACTTCATTCACAGGGTGGAGTTCGGAGAGGTGTCCGGGCATCGGGTTCTTATCAAGAGGGGACCGGGAAATCGGGGTCCTACGGAATGTGGAACCACCCACGAGGCCACGTCTGGAATGTCTTCGTGAGACCGGCCTCATCCTGAGGTGCGACCGGAAGGTCGGGAACCCCTTCCAGACAAAGCAGGGGAGTCGACCCTCCTGTCCAGATCAGGAGGGGAGAAAGGGCTCAGAGGAGGGGGTGCCGGAAAACCTCAGTGTTCCTCTCGAGGGAGACCGGGATTTCGGGGAACTTTGTGGGTCGCATCAAGGGTGCCAAGTGCCCTTTCGACCTCCAATTCCTAACGTGGGACTTCTCCTGAGGCGCTGTAGCGGGAAAGGGCTTCATCTTGCGATGACGGGGGAGCCACGTGGTTTTTCTCGAGTTACGGCGGGATTCTCGAGTTACGACGGGGAATTCAGGCTGCCTCTTGTGTTGGCCCAGGCAAGTCCAATCTTCCATTCGAGTTGCGAAGGAAAGCTGGGGATTGCTCTCGAGTGACTGCAGGGCCAATAGACCTCATCTAGGCTTGTGTCCAGAAGCCAATGTTCCTCTCCAGGGGCGACAGGGATCTCGGGGTTGCATTCCAGACGCACCCGGGGAGACAGGCATTCATCTCGAGTGGAAGCAAAGAACCCCGCTCTGCTCTCGAATCGCGACGGGTATCTCTTGGAGCTCACTGGGTGGACTCAAGGGAGTCAAGCCTCCTGAGGCGTTTGGAGAGAGGTCGCGAGATTGGTCTCTAGGCCATGCAGGAGACGAAGGCCCTCATCTCTCGATGACGGGGGAATCTCGGGGTTGTTCTCGAGCGGCGGCCCCAGTGTGCGGTTTCTCACGAGGTACGACGGCGAGGTCAGTGAGCCTCTCGTGGGGCGCCAGGGAAGTCGGGTCTCCATGCGAGTGGCGAGGGGAGCGCGTCATTGCTCCCGAGCCATGGTAGGGGAATCTGGCCTCGAGACGTGTTGAAGAAGGTCTCTCGAGGTCTTTCCCGGGTTGAGGCAGGAAACCCTGGGTTCCCTCGACTTGTGCAGGTGACCTCAGGGGGCTTCTCATGGTGGCTCTGAGAAGCCAGGGAAACTGGAGGTGGGAGGGGCCTCTCGGGACTCCACTGGGTTTGGTGCATTGGAAGAGGGCCTCATCTCCAGTTGAGGCAGGAACCGCAGGGTACCTCTGATTTCAGACTCCGATCGCAGGGTCCCTGCAGACTGGGGACAGGAGAGTCAGGCCTCGTCTTGGGTTGAGGCATGGAACTCCGCTTGCCTCTCGAGATGTCCCCGGGGAGAGAGGCCGCTTGTCGAGCTGTATTTGGAACCTGGGGTTTTTCCGAACGATGCACGGAAAAACTGCCCCTTCGTGTTGACTTCATTCACAGGGTGGAGTTCGGAGAGGTGTCCGGGCATCGGGTTCTTATCAAGAGGGGACCGGGAAATCGGGGTCCTACGGAATGTGGAACCACCCACGAGGCCACGTCTGGAATGTCTTCGTGAGACCGGCCTCATCCTGAGGTGCGACCGGAAGGTCGGGAACCCCTTCCAGACAAAGCAGGGGAGTCGACCCTCCTGTCCAGATCAGGAGGGGAGAAAGGGCTCAGAGGAGGGGGTGCCGGAAAACCTCAGTGTTCCTCTCGAGGGAGACCGGGATTTCGGGGAACTTTGTGGGTCGCATCAAGGGTGCCAAGTGCCCTTTCGACCTCCAATTCCTAACGTGGGACTTCTCCTGAGGCGCTGTAGCGGGAAAGGGCTTCATCTTGCGATGACGGGGGAGCCACGTGGTTTTTCTCGAGTTACGGCGGGATTCTCGAGTTACGACGGGGAATTCAGGCTGCCTCTTGTGTTGGCCCAGGCAAGTCCAATCTTCCATTCGAGTTGCGAAGGAAAGCTGGGGATTGCTCTCGAGTGACTGCAGGGCCAATAGACCTCATCTAGGCTTGTGTCCAGAAGCCAATGTTCCTCTCCAGGGGCGACAGGGATCTCGGGGTTGCATTCCAGACGCACCCGGGGAGACAGGCATTCATCTCGAGTGGAAGCAAAGAACCCCGCTCTGCTCTCGAATCGCGACGGGTATCTCTTGGAGCTCACTGGGTGGACTCAAGGGAGTCAAGCCTCCTGAGGCGTTTGGAGAGAGGTCGCGAGATTGGTCTCTAGGCCATGCAGGAGACGAAGGCCCTCATCTCTCGATGACGGGGGAATCTCGGGGTTGTTCTCGAGCGGCGGCCCCAGTGTGCGGTTTCTCACGAGGTACGACGGCGAGGTCAGTGAGCCTCTCGTGGGGCGCCAGGGAAGTCGGGTCTCCATGCGAGTGGCGAGGGGAGCGCGTCATTGCTCCCGAGCCATGGTAGGGGAATCTGGCCTCGAGACGTGTTGAAGAAGGTCTCTCGAGGTCTTTCCCGGGTTGAGGCAGGAAACCCTGGGTTCCCTCGACTTGTGCAGGTGACCTCAGGGGGCTTCTCATGGTGGCTCTGAGAAGCCAGGGAAACTGGAGGTGGGAGGGGCCTCTCGGGACTCCACTGGGTTTGGTGCATTGGAAGAGGGCCTCATCTCCAGTTGAGGCAGGAACCGCAGGGTACCTCTGATTTCAGACTCCGATCGCAGGGTCCCTGCAGACTGGGGACAGGAGAGTCAGGCCTCGTCTTGGGTTGAGGCATGGAACTCCGCTTGCCTCTCGAGATGTCCCCGGGGAGAGAGGCCGCTTGTCGAGCTGTATTTGGAACCTGGGGTTTTTCCGAACGATGCACGGAAAAACTGCCCCTTCGTGTTGACTTCATTCACAGGGTGGAGTTCGGAGAGGTGTCCGGGCATCGGGTTCTTATCAAGAGGGGACCGGGAAATCGGGGTCCTACGGAATGTGGAACCACCCACGAGGCCACGTCTGGAATGTCTTCGTGAGACCGGCCTCATCCTGAGGTGCGACCGGAAGGTCGGGAACCCCTTCCAGACAAAGCAGGGGAGTCGACCCTCCTGTCCAGATCAGGAGGGGAGAAAGGGCTCAGAGGAGGGGGTGCCGGAAAACCTCAGTGTTCCTCTCGAGGGAGACCGGGATTTCGGGGAACTTTGTGGGTCGCATCAAGGGTGCCAAGTGCCCTTTCGACCTCCAATTCCTAACGTGGGACTTCTCCTGAGGCGCTGTAGCGGGAAAGGGCTTCATCTTGCGATGACGGGGGAGCCACGTGGTTTTTCTCGAGTTACGGCGGGATTCTCGAGTTACGACGGGGAATTCAGGCTGCCTCTTGTGTTGGCCCAGGCAAGTCCAATCTTCCATTCGAGTTGCGAAGGAAAGCTGGGGATTGCTCTCGAGTGACTGCAGGGCCAATAGACCTCATCTAGGCTTGTGTCCAGAAGCCAATGTTCCTCTCCAGGGGCGACAGGGATCTCGGGGTTGCATTCCAGACGCACCCGGGGAGACAGGCATTCATCTCGAGTGGAAGCAAAGAACCCCGCTCTGCTCTCGAATCGCGACGGGTATCTCTTGGAGCTCACTGGGTGGACTCAAGGGAGTCAAGCCTCCTGAGGCGTTTGGAGAGAGGTCGCGAGATTGGTCTCTAGGCCATGCAGGAGACGAAGGCCCTCATCTCTCGATGACGGGGGAATCTCGGGGTTGTTCTCGAGCGGCGGCCCCAGTGTGCGGTTTCTCACGAGGTACGACGGCGAGGTCAGTGAGCCTCTCGTGGGGCGCCAGGGAAGTCGGGTCTCCATGCGAGTGGCGAGGGGAGCGCGTCATTGCTCCCGAGCCATGGTAGGGGAATCTGGCCTCGAGACGTGTTGAAGAAGGTCTCTCGAGGTCTTTCCCGGGTTGAGGCAGGAAACCCTGGGTTCCCTCGACTTGTGCAGGTGACCTCAGGGGGCTTCTCATGGTGGCTCTGAGAAGCCAGGGAAACTGGAGGTGGGAGGGGCCTCTCGGGACTCCACTGGGTTTGGTGCATTGGAAGAGGGCCTCATCTCCAGTTGAGGCAGGAACCGCAGGGTACCTCTGATTTCAGACTCCGATCGCAGGGTCCCTGCAGACTGGGGACAGGAGAGTCAGGCCTCGTCTTGGGTTGAGGCATGGAACTCCGCTTGCCTCTCGAGATGTCCCCGGGGAGAGAGGCCGCTTGTCGAGCTGTATTTGGAACCTGGGGTTTTTCCGAACGATGCACGGAAAAACTGCCCCTTCGTGTTGACTTCATTCACAGGGTGGAGTTCGGAGAGGTGTCCGGGCATCGGGTTCTTATCAAGAGGGGACCGGGAAATCGGGGTCCTACGGAATGTGGAACCACCCACGAGGCCACGTCTGGAATGTCTTCGTGAGACCGGCCTCATCCTGAGGTGCGACCGGAAGGTCGGGAACCCCTTCCAGACAAAGCAGGGGAGTCGACCCTCCTGTCCAGATCAGGAGGGGAGAAAGGGCTCAGAGGAGGGGGTGCCGGAAAACCTCAGTGTTCCTCTCGAGGGAGACCGGGATTTCGGGGAACTTTGTGGGTCGCATCAAGGGTGCCAAGTGCCCTTTCGACCTCCAATTCCTAACGTGGGACTTCTCCTGAGGCGCTGTAGCGGGAAAGGGCTTCATCTTGCGATGACGGGGGAGCCACGTGGTTTTTCTCGAGTTACGGCGGGATTCTCGAGTTACGACGGGGAATTCAGGCTGCCTCTTGTGTTGGCCCAGGCAAGTCCAATCTTCCATTCGAGTTGCGAAGGAAAGCTGGGGATTGCTCTCGAGTGACTGCAGGGCCAATAGACCTCATCTAGGCTTGTGTCCAGAAGCCAATGTTCCTCTCCAGGGGCGACAGGGATCTCGGGGTTGCATTCCAGACGCACCCGGGGAGACAGGCATTCATCTCGAGTGGAAGCAAAGAACCCCGCTCTGCTCTCGAATCGCGACGGGTATCTCTTGGAGCTCACTGGGTGGACTCAAGGGAGTCAAGCCTCCTGAGGCGTTTGGAGAGAGGTCGCGAGATTGGTCTCTAGGCCATGCAGGAGACGAAGGCCCTCATCTCTCGATGACGGGGGAATCTCGGGGTTGTTCTCGAGCGGCGGCCCCAGTGTGCGGTTTCTCACGAGGTACGACGGCGAGGTCAGTGAGCCTCTCGTGGGGCGCCAGGGAAGTCGGGTCTCCATGCGAGTGGCGAGGGGAGCGCGTCATTGCTCCCGAGCCATGGTAGGGGAATCTGGCCTCGAGACGTGTTGAAGAAGGTCTCTCGAGGTCTTTCCCGGGTTGAGGCAGGAAACCCTGGGTTCCCTCGACTTGTGCAGGTGACCTCAGGGGGCTTCTCATGGTGGCTCTGAGAAGCCAGGGAAACTGGAGGTGGGAGGGGCCTCTCGGGACTCCACTGGGTTTGGTGCATTGGAAGAGGGCCTCATCTCCAGTTGAGGCAGGAACCGCAGGGTACCTCTGATTTCAGACTCCGATCGCAGGGTCCCTGCAGACTGGGGACAGGAGAGTCAGGCCTCGTCTTGGGTTGAGGCATGGAACTCCGCTTGCCTCTCGAGATGTCCCCGGGGAGAGAGGCCGCTTGTCGAGCTGTATTTGGAACCTGGGGTTTTTCCGAACGATGCACGGAAAAACTGCCCCTTCGTGTTGACTTCATTCACAGGGTGGAGTTCGGAGAGGTGTCCGGGCATCGGGTTCTTATCAAGAGGGGACCGGGAAATCGGGGTCCTACGGAATGTGGAACCACCCACGAGGCCACGTCTGGAATGTCTTCGTGAGACCGGCCTCATCCTGAGGTGCGACCGGAAGGTCGGGAACCCCTTCCAGACAAAGCAGGGGAGTCGACCCTCCTGTCCAGATCAGGAGGGGAGAAAGGGCTCAGAGGAGGGGTGCCGGAAAACCTCAGTGTTCCTCTCGAGGGAGACCGGGATTTCGGGGAACTTTGTGGGTCGCATCAAGGGTGCCAAGTGCCCTTTCGACCTCCAATTCCTAACGTGGGACTTCTCCTGAGGCGCTGTAGCGGGAAAGGGCTTCATCTTGCGATGACGGGGGAGCCACGTGGTTTTTCTCGAGTTACGGCGGGATTCTCGAGTTACGACGGGGAATTCAGGCTGCCTCTTGTGTTGGCCCAGGCAAGTCCAATCTTCCATTCGAGTTGCGAAGGAAAGCTGGGGATTGCTCTCGAGTGACTGCAGGGCCAATAGACCTCATCTAGGCTTGTGTCCAGAAGCCAATGTTCCTCTCCAGGGGCGACAGGGATCTCGGGGTTGCATTCCAGACGCACCCGGGGAGACAGGCATTCATCTCGAGTGGAAGCAAAGAACCCCGCTCTGCTCTCGAATCGCGACGGGTATCTCTTGGAGCTCACTGGGTGGACTCAAGGGAGTCAAGCCTCCTGAGGCGTTTGGAGAGAGGTCGCGAGATTGGTCTCTAGGCCATGCAGGAGACGAAGGCCCTCATCTCTCGATGACGGGGGAATCTCGGGGTTGTTCTCGAGCGGCGGCCCCAGTGTGCGGTTTCTCACGAGGTACGACGGCGAGGTCAGTGAGCCTCTCGTGGGGCGCCAGGGAAGTCGGGTCTCCATGCGAGTGGCGAGGGGAGCGCGTCATTGCTCCCGAGCCATGGTAGGGGAATCTGGCCTCGAGACGTGTTGAAGAAGGTCTCTCGAGGTCTTTCCCGGGTTGAGGCAGGAAACCCTGGGTTCCCTCGACTTGTGCAGGTGACCTCAGGGGGCTTCTCATGGTGGCTCTGAGAAGCCAGGGAAACTGGAGGTGGGAGGGGCCTCTCGGGACTCCACTGGGTTTGGTGCATTGGAAGAGGGCCTCATCTCCAGTTGAGGCAGGAACCGCAGGGTACCTCTGATTTCAGACTCCGATCGCAGGGTCCCTGCAGACTGGGGACAGGAGAGTCAGGCCTCGTCTTGGGTTGAGGCATGGAACTCCGCTTGCCTCTCGAGATGTCCCCGGGGAGAGAGGCCGCTTGTCGAGCTGTATTTGGAACCTGGGGTTTTTCCGAACGATGCACGGAAAAACTGCCCCTTCGTGTTGACTTCATTCACAGGGTGGAGTTCGGAGAGGTGTCCGGGCATCGGGTTCTTATCAAGAGGGGACCGGGAAATCGGGGTCCTACGGAATGTGGAACCACCCACGAGGCCACGTCTGGAATGTCTTCGTGAGACCGGCCTCATCCTGAGGTGCGACCGGAAGGTCGGGAACCCCTTCCAGACAAAGCAGGGGAGTCGACCCTCCTGTCCAGATCAGGAGGGGAGAAAGGGCTCAGAGGAGGGGGTGCCGGAAAACCTCAGTGTTCCTCTCGAGGGAGACCGGGATTTCGGGGAACTTTGTGGGTCGCATCAAGGGTGCCAAGTGCCCTTTCGACCTCCAATTCCTAACGTGGGACTTCTCCTGAGGCGCTGTAGCGGGAAAGGGCTTCATCTTGCGATGACGGGGGAGCCACGTGGTTTTTCTCGAGTTACGGCGGGATTCTCGAGTTACGACGGGGAATTCAGGCTGCCTCTTGTGTTGGCCCAGGCAAGTCCAATCTTCCATTCGAGTTGCGAAGGAAAGCTGGGGATTGCTCTCGAGTGACTGCAGGGCCAATAGACCTCATCTAGGCTTGTGTCCAGAAGCCAATGTTCCTCTCCAGGGGCGACAGGGATCTCGGGGTTGCATTCCAGACGCACCCGGGGAGACAGGCATTCATCTCGAGTGGAAGCAAAGAACCCCGCTCTGCTCTCGAATCGCGACGGGTATCTCTTGGAGCTCACTGGGTGGACTCAAGGGAGTCAAGCCTCCTGAGGCGTTTGGAGAGAGGTCGCGAGATTGGTCTCTAGGCCATGCAGGAGACGAAGGCCCTCATCTCTCGATGACGGGGGAATCTCGGGGTTGTTCTCGAGCGGCGGCCCCAGTGTGCGGTTTCTCACGAGGTACGACGGCGAGGTCAGTGAGCCTCTCGTGGGGCGCCAGGGAAGTCGGGTCTCCATGCGAGTGGCGAGGGGAGCGCGTCATTGCTCCCGAGCCATGGTAGGGGAATCTGGCCTCGAGACGTGTTGAAGAAGGTCTCTCGAGGTCTTTCCCGGGTTGAGGCAGGAAACCCTGGGTTCCCTCGACTTGTGCAGGTGACCTCAGGGGGCTTCTCATGGTGGCTCTGAGAAGCCAGGGAAACTGGAGGTGGGAGGGGCCTCTCGGGACTCCACTGGGTTTGGTGCATTGGAAGAGGGCCTCATCTCCAGTTGAGGCAGGAACCGCAGGGTACCTCTGATTTCAGACTCCGATCGCAGGGTCCCTGCAGACTGGGGACAGGAGAGTCAGGCCTCGTCTTGGGTTGAGGCATGGAACTCCGCTTGCCTCTCGAGATGTCCCCGGGGAGAGAGGCCGCTTGTCGAGCTGTATTTGGAACCTGGGGTTTTTCCGAACGATGCACGGAAAAACTGCCCCTTCGTGTTGACTTCATTCACAGGGTGGAGTTCGGAGAGGTGTCCGGGCATCGGGTTCTTATCAAGAGGGGACCGGGAAATCGGGGTCCTACGGAATGTGGAACCACCCACGAGGCCACGTCTGGAATGTCTTCGTGAGACCGGCCTCATCCTGAGGTGCGACCGGAAGGTCGGGAACCCCTTCCAGACAAAGCAGGGGAGTCGACCCTCCTGTCCAGATCAGGAGGGGAGAAAGGGCTCAGAGGAGGGGGTGCCGGAAAACCTCAGTGTTCCTCTCGAGGGAGACCGGGATTTCGGGGAACTTTGTGGGTCGCATCAAGGGTGCCAAGTGCCCTTTCGACCTCCAATTCCTAACGTGGGACTTCTCCTGAGGCGCTGTAGCGGGAAAGGGCTTCATCTTGCGATGACGGGGGAGCCACGTGGTTTTTCTCGAGTTACGGCGGGATTCTCGAGTTACGACGGGGAATTCAGGCTGCCTCTTGTGTTGGCCCAGGCAAGTCCAATCTTCCATTCGAGTTGCGAAGGAAAGCTGGGGATTGCTCTCGAGTGACTGCAGGGCCAATAGACCTCATCTAGGCTTGTGTCCAGAAGCCAATGTTCCTCTCCAGGGGCGACAGGGATCTCGGGGTTGCATTCCAGACGCACCCGGGGAGACAGGCATTCATCTCGAGTGGAAGCAAAGAACCCCGCTCTGCTCTCGAATCGCGACGGGTATCTCTTGGAGCTCACTGGGTGGACTCAAGGGAGTCAAGCCTCCTGAGGCGTTTGGAGAGAGGTCGCGAGATTGGTCTCTAGGCCATGCAGGAGACGAAGGCCCTCATCTCTCGATGACGGGGGAATCTCGGGGTTGTTCTCGAGCGGCGGCCCCAGTGTGCGGTTTCTCACGAGGTACGACGGCGAGGTCAGTGAGCCTCTCGTGGGGCGCCAGGGAAGTCGGGTCTCCATGCGAGTGGCGAGGGGAGCGCGTCATTGCTCCCGAGCCATGGTAGGGGAATCTGGCCTCGAGACGTGTTGAAGAAGGTCTCTCGAGGTCTTTCCCGGGTTGAGGCAGGAAACCCTGGGTTCCCTCGACTTGTGCAGGTGACCTCAGGGGGCTTCTCATGGTGGCTCTGAGAAGCCAGGGAAACTGGAGGTGGGAGGGGCCTCTCGGGACTCCACTGGGTTTGGTGCATTGGAAGAGGGCCTCATCTCCAGTTGAGGCAGGAACCGCAGGGTACCTCTGATTTCAGACTCCGATCGCAGGGTCCCTGCAGACTGGGGACAGGAGAGTCAGGCCTCGTCTTGGGTTGAGGCATGGAACTCCGCTTGCCTCTCGAGATGTCCCCGGGGAGAGAGGCCGCTTGTCGAGCTGTATTTGGAACCTGGGGTTTTTCCGAACGATGCACGGAAAAACTGCCCCTTCGTGTTGACTTCATTCACAGGGTGGAGTTCGGAGAGGTGTCCGGGCATCGGGTTCTTATCAAGAGGGGACCGGGAAATCGGGGTCCTACGGAATGTGGAACCACCCACGAGGCCACGTCTGGAATGTCTTCGTGAGACCGGCCTCATCCTGAGGTGCGACCGGAAGGTCGGGAACCCCTTCCAGACAAAGCAGGGGAGTCGACCCTCCTGTCCAGATCAGGAGGGGAGAAAGGGCTCAGAGGAGGGGGTGCCGGAAAACCTCAGTGTTCCTCTCGAGGGAGACCGGGATTTCGGGGAACTTTGTGGGTCGCATCAAGGGTGCCAAGTGCCCTTTCGACCTCCAATTCCTAACGTGGGACTTCTCCTGAGGCGCTGTAGCGGGAAAGGGCTTCATCTTGCGATGACGGGGGAGCCACGTGGTTTTTCTCGAGTTACGGCGGGATTCTCGAGTTACGACGGGGAATTCAGGCTGCCTCTTGTGTTGGCCCAGGCAAGTCCAATCTTCCATTCGAGTTGCGAAGGAAAGCTGGGGATTGCTCTCGAGTGACTGCAGGGCCAATAGACCTCATCTAGGCTTGTGTCCAGAAGCCAATGTTCCTCTCCAGGGGCGACAGGGATCTCGGGGTTGCATTCCAGACGCACCCGGGGAGACAGGCATTCATCTCGAGTGGAAGCAAAGAACCCCGCTCTGCTCTCGAATCGCGACGGGTATCTCTTGGAGCTCACTGGGTGGACTCAAGGGAGTCAAGCCTCCTGAGGCGTTTGGAGAGAGGTCGCGAGATTGGTCTCTAGGCCATGCAGGAGACGAAGGCCCTCATCTCTCGATGACGGGGGAATCTCGGGGTTGTTCTCGAGCGGCGGCCCCAGTGTGCGGTTTCTCACGAGGTACGACGGCGAGGTCAGTGAGCCTCTCGTGGGGCGCCAGGGAAGTCGGGTCTCCATGCGAGTGGCGAGGGGAGCGCGTCATTGCTCCCGAGCCATGGTAGGGGAATCTGGCCTCGAGACGTGTTGAAGAAGGTCTCTCGAGGTCTTTCCCGGGTTGAGGCAGGAAACCCTGGGTTCCCTCGACTTGTGCAGGTGACCTCAGGGGGCTTCTCATGGTGGCTCTGAGAAGCCAGGGAAACTGGAGGTGGGAGGGGCCTCTCGGGACTCCACTGGGTTTGGTGCATTGGAAGAGGGCCTCATCTCCAGTTGAGGCAGGAACCGCAGGGTACCTCTGATTTCAGACTCCGATCGCAGGGTCCCTGCAGACTGGGGACAGGAGAGTCAGGCCTCGTCTTGGGTTGAGGCATGGAACTCCGCTTGCCTCTCGAGATGTCCCCGGGGAGAGAGGCCGCTTGTCGAGCTGTATTTGGAACCTGGGGTTTTTTCCGAACGATGCACGGAAAAACTGCCCCTTCGTGTTGACTTCATTCACAGGGTGGAGTTCGGAGAGGTGTCCGGGCATCGGGTTCTTATCAAGAGGGGACCGGGAAATCGGGGTCCTACGGAATGTGGAACCACCCACGAGGCCACGTCTGGAATGTCTTCGTGAGACCGGCCTCATCCTGAGGTGCGACCGGAAGGTCGGGAACCCCTTCCAGACAAAGCAGGGGAGTCGACCCTCCTGTCCAGATCAGGAGGGGAGAAAGGGCTCAGAGGAGGGGGTGCCGGAAAACCTCAGTGTTCCTCTCGAGGGAGACCGGGATTTCGGGGAACTTTGTGGGTCGCATCAAGGGTGCCAAGTGCCCTTTCGACCTCCAATTCCTAACGTGGGACTTCTCCTGAGGCGCTGTAGCGGGAAAGGGCTTCATCTTGCGATGACGGGGGAGCCACGTGGTTTTTCTCGAGTTACGGCGGGATTCTCGAGTTACGACGGGGAATTCAGGCTGCCTCTTGTGTTGGCCCAGGCAAGTCCAATCTTCCATTCGAGTTGCGAAGGAAAGCTGGGGATTGCTCTCGAGTGACTGCAGGGCCAATAGACCTCATCTAGGCTTGTGTCCAGAAGCCAATGTTCCTCTCCAGGGGCGACAGGGATCTCGGGGTTGCATTCCAGACGCACCCGGGGAGACAGGCATTCATCTCGAGTGGAAGCAAAGAACCCCGCTCTGCTCTCGAATCGCGACGGGTATCTCTTGGAGCTCACTGGGTGGACTCAAGGGAGTCAAGCCTCCTGAGGCGTTTGGAGAGAGGTCGCGAGATTGGTCTCTAGGCCATGCAGGAGACGAAGGCCCTCATCTCTCGATGACGGGGGAATCTCGGGGTTGTTCTCGAGCGGCGGCCCCAGTGTGCGGTTTCTCACGAGGTACGACGGCGAGGTCAGTGAGCCTCTCGTGGGGCGCCAGGGAAGTCGGGTCTCCATGCGAGTGGCGAGGGGAGCGCGTCATTGCTCCCGAGCCATGGTAGGGGAATCTGGCCTCGAGACGTGTTGAAGAAGGTCTCTCGAGGTCTTTCCCGGGTTGAGGCAGGAAACCCTGGGTTCCCTCGACTTGTGCAGGTGACCTCAGGGGGCTTCTCATGGTGGCTCTGAGAAGCCAGGGAAACTGGAGGTGGGAGGGGCCTCTCGGGACTCCACTGGGTTTGGTGCATTGGAAGAGGGCCTCATCTCCAGTTGAGGCAGGAACCGCAGGGTACCTCTGATTTCAGACTCCGATCGCAGGGTCCCTGCAGACTGGGGACAGGAGAGTCAGGCCTCGTCTTGGGTTGAGGCATGGAACTCCGCTTGCCTCTCGAGATGTCCCCGGGGAGAGAGGCCGCTTGTCGAGCTGTATTTGGAACCTGGGGTTTTTCCGAACGATGCACGGAAAAACTGCCCCTTCGTGTTGACTTCATTCACAGGGTGGAGTTCGGAGAGGTGTCCGGGCATCGGGTTCTTATCAAGAGGGGACCGGGAAATCGGGGTCCTACGGAATGTGGAACCACCCACGAGGCCACGTCTGGAATGTCTTCGTGAGACCGGCCTCATCCTGAGGTGCGACCGGAAGGTCGGGAACCCCTTCCAGACAAAGCAGGGGAGTCGACCCTCCTGTCCAGATCAGGAGGGGAGAAAGGGCTCAGAGGAGGGGGTGCCGGAAAACCTCAGTGTTCCTCTCGAGGGAGACCGGGATTTCGGGGAACTTTGTGGGTCGCATCAAGGGTGCCAAGTGCCCTTTCGACCTCCAATTCCTAACGTGGGACTTCTCCTGAGGCGCTGTAGCGGGAAAGGGCTTCATCTTGCGATGACGGGGGAGCCACGTGGTTTTTCTCGAGTTACGGCGGGATTCTCGAGTTACGACGGGGAATTCAGGCTGCCTCTTGTGTTGGCCCAGGCAAGTCCAATCTTCCATTCGAGTTGCGAAGGAAAGCTGGGGATTGCTCTCGAGTGACTGCAGGGCCAATAGACCTCATCTAGGCTTGTGTCCAGAAGCCAATGTTCCTCTCCAGGGGCGACAGGGATCTCGGGGTTGCATTCCAGACGCACCCGGGGAGACAGGCATTCATCTCGAGTGGAAGCAAAGAACCCCGCTCTGCTCTCGAATCGCGACGGGTATCTCTTGGAGCTCACTGGGTGGACTCAAGGGAGTCAAGCCTCCTGAGGCGTTTGGAGAGAGGTCGCGAGATTGGTCTCTAGGCCATGCAGGAGACGAAGGCCCTCATCTCTCGATGACGGGGGAATCTCGGGGTTGTTCTCGAGCGGCGGCCCCAGTGTGCGGTTTCTCACGAGGTACGACGGCGAGGTCAGTGAGCCTCTCGTGGGGCGCCAGGGAAGTCGGGTCTCCATGCGAGTGGCGAGGGGAGCGCGTCATTGCTCCCGAGCCATGGTAGGGGAATCTGGCCTCGAGACGTGTTGAAGAAGGTCTCTCGAGGTCTTTCCCGGGTTGAGGCAGGAAACCCTGGGTTCCCTCGACTTGTGCAGGTGACCTCAGGGGGCTTCTCATGGTGGCTCTGAGAAGCCAGGGAAACTGGAGGTGGGAGGGGCCTCTCGGGACTCCACTGGGTTTGGTGCATTGGAAGAGGGCCTCATCTCCAGTTGAGGCAGGAACCGCAGGGTACCTCTGATTTCAGACTCCGATCGCAGGGTCCCTGCAGACTGGGGACAGGAGAGTCAGGCCTCGTCTTGGGTTGAGGCATGGAACTCCGCTTGCCTCTCGAGATGTCCCCGGGGAGAGAGGCCGCTTGTCGAGCTGTATTTGGAACCTGGGGTTTTTCCGAACGATGCACGGAAAAACTGCCCCTTCGTGTTGACTTCATTCACAGGGTGGAGTTCGGAGAGGTGTCCGGGCATCGGGTTCTTATCAAGAGGGGACCGGGAAATCGGGGTCCTACGGAATGTGGAACCACCCACGAGGCCACGTCTGGAATGTCTTCGTGAGACCGGCCTCATCCTGAGGTGCGACCGGAAGGTCGGGAACCCCTTCCAGACAAAGCAGGGGAGTCGACCCTCCTGTCCAGATCAGGAGGGGAGAAAGGGCTCAGAGGAGGGGGTGCCGGAAAACCTCAGTGTTCCTCTCGAGGGAGACCGGGATTTCGGGGAACTTTGTGGGTCGCATCAAGGGTGCCAAGTGCCCTTTCGACCTCCAATTCCTAACGTGGGACTTCTCCTGAGGCGCTGTAGCGGGAAAGGGCTTCATCTTGCGATGACGGGGGAGCCACGTGGTTTTTCTCGAGTTACGGCGGGATTCTCGAGTTACGACGGGGAATTCAGGCTGCCTCTTGTGTTGGCCCAGGCAAGTCCAATCTTCCATTCGAGTTGCGAAGGAAAGCTGGGGATTGCTCTCGAGTGACTGCAGGGCCAATAGACCTCATCTAGGCTTGTGTCCAGAAGCCAATGTTCCTCTCCAGGGGCGACAGGGATCTCGGGGTTGCATTCCAGACGCACCCGGGGAGACAGGCATTCATCTCGAGTGGAAGCAAAGAACCCCGCTCTGCTCTCGAATCGCGACGGGTATCTCTTGGAGCTCACTGGGTGGACTCAAGGGAGTCAAGCCTCCTGAGGCGTTTGGAGAGAGGTCGCGAGATTGGTCTCTAGGCCATGCAGGAGACGAAGGCCCTCATCTCTCGATGACGGGGGAATCTCGGGGTTGTTCTCGAGCGGCGGCCCCAGTGTGCGGTTTCTCACGAGGTACGACGGCGAGGTCAGTGAGCCTCTCGTGGGGCGCCAGGGAAGTCGGGTCTCCATGCGAGTGGCGAGGGGAGCGCGTCATTGCTCCCGAGCCATGGTAGGGGAATCTGGCCTCGAGACGTGTTGAAGAAGGTCTCTCGAGGTCTTTCCCGGGTTGAGGCAGGAAACCCTGGGTTCCCTCGACTTGTGCAGGTGACCTCAGGGGGCTTCTCATGGTGGCTCTGAGAAGCCAGGGAAACTGGAGGTGGGAGGGGCCTCTCGGGACTCCACTGGGTTTGGTGCATTGGAAGAGGGCCTCATCTCCAGTTGAGGCAGGAACCGCAGGGTACCTCTGATTTCAGACTCCGATCGCAGGGTCCCTGCAGACTGGGGACAGGAGAGTCAGGCCTCGTCTTGGGTTGAGGCATGGAACTCCGCTTGCCTCTCGAGATGTCCCCGGGGAGAGAGGCCGCTTGTCGAGCTGTATTTGGAACCTGGGGTTTTTCCGAACGATGCACGGAAAAACTGCCCCTTCGTGTTGACTTCATTCACAGGGTGGAGTTCGGAGAGGTGTCCGGGCATCGGGTTCTTATCAAGAGGGGACCGGGAAATCGGGGTCCTACGGAATGTGGAACCACCCACGAGGCCACGTCTGGAATGTCTTCGTGAGACCGGCCTCATCCTGAGGTGCGACCGGAAGGTCGGGAACCCCTTCCAGACAAAGCAGGGGAGTCGACCCTCCTGTCCAGATCAGGAGGGGAGAAAGGGCTCAGAGGAGGGGGTGCCGGAAAACCTCAGTGTTCCTCTCGAGGGAGACCGGGATTTCGGGGAACTTTGTGGGTCGCATCAAGGGTGCCAAGTGCCCTTTCGACCTCCAATTCCTAACGTGGGACTTCTCCTGAGGCGCTGTAGCGGGAAAGGGCTTCATCTTGCGATGACGGGGGAGCCACGTGGTTTTTCTCGAGTTACGGCGGGATTCTCGAGTTACGACGGGGAATTCAGGCTGCCTCTTGTGTTGGCCCAGGCAAGTCCAATCTTCCATTCGAGTTGCGAAGGAAAGCTGGGGATTGCTCTCGAGTGACTGCAGGGCCAATAGACCTCATCTAGGCTTGTGTCCAGAAGCCAATGTTCCTCTCCAGGGGCGACAGGGATCTCGGGGTTGCATTCCAGACGCACCCGGGGAGACAGGCATTCATCTCGAGTGGAAGCAAAGAACCCCGCTCTGCTCTCGAATCGCGACGGGTATCTCTTGGAGCTCACTGGGTGGACTCAAGGGAGTCAAGCCTCCTGAGGCGTTTGGAGAGAGGTCGCGAGATTGGTCTCTAGGCCATGCAGGAGACGAAGGCCCTCATCTCTCGATGACGGGGGAATCTCGGGGTTGTTCTCGAGCGGCGGCCCCAGTGTGCGGTTTCTCACGAGGTACGACGGCGAGGTCAGTGAGCCTCTCGTGGGGCGCCAGGGAAGTCGGGTCTCCATGCGAGTGGCGAGGGGAGCGCGTCATTGCTCCCGAGCCATGGTAGGGGAATCTGGCCTCGAGACGTGTTGAAGAAGGTCTCTCGAGGTCTTTCCCGGGTTGAGGCAGGAAACCCTGGGTTCCCTCGACTTGTGCAGGTGACCTCAGGGGGCTTCTCATGGTGGCTCTGAGAAGCCAGGGAAACTGGAGGTGGGAGGGGCCTCTCGGGACTCCACTGGGTTTGGTGCATTGGAAGAGGGCCTCATCTCCAGTTGAGGCAGGAACCGCAGGGTACCTCTGATTTCAGACTCCGATCGCAGGGTCCCTGCAGACTGGGGACAGGAGAGTCAGGCCTCGTCTTGGGTTGAGGCATGGAACTCCGCTTGCCTCTCGAGATGTCCCCGGGGAGAGAGGCCGCTTGTCGAGCTGTATTTGGAACCTGGGGTTTTTCCGAACGATGCACGGAAAAACTGCCCCTTCGTGTTGACTTCATTCACAGGGTGGAGTTCGGAGAGGTGTCCGGGCATCGGGTTCTTATCAAGAGGGGACCGGGAAATCGGGGTCCTACGGAATGTGGAACCACCCACGAGGCCACGTCTGGAATGTCTTCGTGAGACCGGCCTCATCCTGAGGTGCGACCGGAAGGTCGGGAACCCCTTCCAGACAAAGCAGGGGAGTCGACCCTCCTGTCCAGATCAGGAGGGGAGAAAGGGCTCAGAGGAGGGGGTGCCGGAAAACCTCAGTGTTCCTCTCGAGGGAGACCGGGATTTCGGGGAACTTTGTGGGTCGCATCAAGGGTGCCAAGTGCCCTTTCGACCTCCAATTCCTAACGTGGGACTTCTCCTGAGGCGCTGTAGCGGGAAAGGGCTTCATCTTGCGATGACGGGGGAGCCACGTGGTTTTTCTCGAGTTACGGCGGGATTCTCGAGTTACGACGGGGAATTCAGGCTGCCTCTTGTGTTGGCCCAGGCAAGTCCAATCTTCCATTCGAGTTGCGAAGGAAAGCTGGGGATTGCTCTCGAGTGACTGCAGGGCCAATAGACCTCATCTAGGCTTGTGTCCAGAAGCCAATGTTCCTCTCCAGGGGCGACAGGGATCTCGGGGTTGCATTCCAGACGCACCCGGGGAGACAGGCATTCATCTCGAGTGGAAGCAAAGAACCCCGCTCTGCTCTCGAATCGCGACGGGTATCTCTTGGAGCTCACTGGGTGGACTCAAGGGAGTCAAGCCTCCTGAGGCGTTTGGAGAGAGGTCGCGAGATTGGTCTCTAGGCCATGCAGGAGACGAAGGCCCTCATCTCTCGATGACGGGGGAATCTCGGGGTTGTTCTCGAGCGGCGGCCCCAGTGTGCGGTTTCTCACGAGGTACGACGGCGAGGTCAGTGAGCCTCTCGTGGGGCGCCAGGGAAGTCGGGTCTCCATGCGAGTGGCGAGGGGAGCGCGTCATTGCTCCCGAGCCATGGTAGGGGAATCTGGCCTCGAGACGTGTTGAAGAAGGTCTCTCGAGGTCTTTCCCGGGTTGAGGCAGGAAACCCTGGGTTCCCTCGACTTGTGCAGGTGACCTCAGGGGGCTTCTCATGGTGGCTCTGAGAAGCCAGGGAAACTGGAGGTGGGAGGGGCCTCTCGGGACTCCACTGGGTTTGGTGCATTGGAAGAGGGCCTCATCTCCAGTTGAGGCAGGAACCGCAGGGTACCTCTGATTTCAGACTCCGATCGCAGGGTCCCTGCAGACTGGGGACAGGAGAGTCAGGCCTCGTCTTGGGTTGAGGCATGGAACTCCGCTTGCCTCTCGAGATGTCCCCGGGGAGAGAGGCCGCTTGTCGAGCTGTATTTGGAACCTGGGGTTTTTCCGAACGATGCACGGAAAAACTGCCCCTTCGTGTTGACTTCATTCACAGGGTGGAGTTCGGAGAGGTGTCCGGGCATCGGGTTCTTATCAAGAGGGGACCGGGAAATCGGGGTCCTACGGAATGTGGAACCACCCACGAGGCCACGTCTGGAATGTCTTCGTGAGACCGGCCTCATCCTGAGGTGCGACCGGAAGGTCGGGAACCCCTTCCAGACAAAGCAGGGGAGTCGACCCTCCTGTCCAGATCAGGAGGGGAGAAAGGGCTCAGAGGAGGGGGTGCCGGAAAACCTCAGTGTTCCTCTCGAGGGAGACCGGGATTTCGGGGAACTTTGTGGGTCGCATCAAGGGTGCCAAGTGCCCTTTCGACCTCCAATTCCTAACGTGGGACTTCTCCTGAGGCGCTGTAGCGGGAAAGGGCTTCATCTTGCGATGACGGGGGAGCCACGTGGTTTTTCTCGAGTTACGGCGGGATTCTCGAGTTACGACGGGGAATTCAGGCTGCCTCTTGTGTTGGCCCAGGCAAGTCCAATCTTCCATTCGAGTTGCGAAGGAAAGCTGGGGATTGCTCTCGAGTGACTGCAGGGCCAATAGACCTCATCTAGGCTTGTGTCCAGAAGCCAATGTTCCTCTCCAGGGGCGACAGGGATCTCGGGGTTGCATTCCAGACGCACCCGGGGAGACAGGCATTCATCTCGAGTGGAAGCAAAGAACCCCGCTCTGCTCTCGAATCGCGACGGGTATCTCTTGGAGCTCACTGGGTGGACTCAAGGGAGTCAAGCCTCCTGAGGCGTTTGGAGAGAGGTCGCGAGATTGGTCTCTAGGCCATGCAGGAGACGAAGGCCCTCATCTCTCGATGACGGGGGAATCTCGGGGTTGTTCTCGAGCGGCGGCCCCAGTGTGCGGTTTCTCACGAGGTACGACGGCGAGGTCAGTGAGCCTCTCGTGGGGCGCCAGGGAAGTCGGGTCTCCATGCGAGTGGCGAGGGGAGCGCGTCATTGCTCCCGAGCCATGGTAGGGGAATCTGGCCTCGAGACGTGTTGAAGAAGGTCTCTCGAGGTCTTTCCCGGGTTGAGGCAGGAAACCCTGGGTTCCCTCGACTTGTGCAGGTGACCTCAGGGGGCTTCTCATGGTGGCTCTGAGAAGCCAGGGAAACTGGAGGTGGGAGGGGCCTCTCGGGACTCCACTGGGTTTGGTGCATTGGAAGAGGGCCTCATCTCCAGTTGAGGCAGGAACCGCAGGGTACCTCTGATTTCAGACTCCGATCGCAGGGTCCCTGCAGACTGGGGACAGGAGAGTCAGGCCTCGTCTTGGGTTGAGGCATGGAACTCCGCTTGCCTCTCGAGATGTCCCCGGGGAGAGAGGCCGCTTGTCGAGCTGTATTTGGAACCTGGGGTTTTTTCCGAACGATGCACGGAAAAACTGCCCCTTCGTGTTGACTTCATTCACAGGGTGGAGTTCGGAGAGGTGTCCGGGCATCGGGTTCTTATCAAGAGGGGACCGGGAAATCGGGGTCCTACGGAATGTGGAACCACCCACGAGGCCACGTCTGGAATGTCTTCGTGAGACCGGCCTCATCCTGAGGTGCGACCGGAAGGTCGGGAACCCCTTCCAGACAAAGCAGGGGAGTCGACCCTCCTGTCCAGATCAGGAGGGGAGAAAGGGCTCAGAGGAGGGGGTGCCGGAAAACCTCAGTGTTCCTCTCGAGGGAGACCGGGATTTCGGGGAACTTTGTGGGTCGCATCAAGGGTGCCAAGTGCCCTTTCGACCTCCAATTCCTAACGTGGGACTTCTCCTGAGGCGCTGTAGCGGGAAAGGGCTTCATCTTGCGATGACGGGGGAGCCACGTGGTTTTTCTCGAGTTACGGCGGGATTCTCGAGTTACGACGGGGAATTCAGGCTGCCTCTTGTGTTGGCCCAGGCAAGTCCAATCTTCCATTCGAGTTGCGAAGGAAAGCTGGGGATTGCTCTCGAGTGACTGCAGGGCCAATAGACCTCATCTAGGCTTGTGTCCAGAAGCCAATGTTCCTCTCCAGGGGCGACAGGGATCTCGGGGTTGCATTCCAGACGCACCCGGGGAGACAGGCATTCATCTCGAGTGGAAGCAAAGAACCCCGCTCTGCTCTCGAATCGCGACGGGTATCTCTTGGAGCTCACTGGGTGGACTCAAGGGAGTCAAGCCTCCTGAGGCGTTTGGAGAGAGGTCGCGAGATTGGTCTCTAGGCCATGCAGGAGACGAAGGCCCTCATCTCTCGATGACGGGGGAATCTCGGGGTTGTTCTCGAGCGGCGGCCCCAGTGTGCGGTTTCTCACGAGGTACGACGGCGAGGTCAGTGAGCCTCTCGTGGGGCGCCAGGGAAGTCGGGTCTCCATGCGAGTGGCGAGGGGGAGCGCGTCATTGCTCCCGAGCCATGGTAGGGGAATCTGGCCTCGAGACGTGTTGAAGAAGGTCTCTCGAGGTCTTTCCCGGGTTGAGGCAGGAAACCCTGGGTTCCCTCGACTTGTGCAGGTGACCTCAGGGGGCTTCTCATGGTGGCTCTGAGAAGCCAGGGAAACTGGAGGTGGGAGGGGCCTCTCGGGACTCCACTGGGTTTGGTGCATTGGAAGAGGGCCTCATCTCCAGTTGAGGCAGGAACCGCAGGGTACCTCTGATTTCAGACTCCGATCGCAGGGTCCCTGCAGACTGGGGACAGGAGAGTCAGGCCTCGTCTTGGGTTGAGGCATGGAACTCCGCTTGCCTCTCGAGATGTCCCCGGGGAGAGAGGCCGCTTGTCGAGCTGTATTTGGAACCTGGGGTTTTTTCCGAACGATGCACGGAAAAACTGCCCCTTCGTGTTGACTTCATTCACAGGGTGGAGTTCGGAGAGGTGTCCGGGCATCGGGTTCTTATCAAGAGGGGACCGGGAAATCGGGGTCCTACGGAATGTGGAACCACCCACGAGGCCACGTCTGGAATGTCTTCGTGAGACCGGCCTCATCCTGAGGTGCGACCGGAAGGTCGGGAACCCCTTCCAGACAAAGCAGGGGAGTCGACCCTCCTGTCCAGATCAGGAGGGGAGAAAGGGCTCAGAGGAGGGGGTGCCGGAAAACCTCAGTGTTCCTCTCGAGGGAGACCGGGATTTCGGGGAACTTTGTGGGTCGCATCAAGGGTGCCAAGTGCCCTTTCGACCTCCAATTCCTAACGTGGGACTTCTCCTGAGGCGCTGTAGCGGGAAAGGGCTTCATCTTGCGATGACGGGGGAGCCACGTGGTTTTTCTCGAGTTACGGCGGGATTCTCGAGTTACGACGGGGAATTCAGGCTGCCTCTTGTGTTGGCCCAGGCAAGTCCAATCTTCCATTCGAGTTGCGAAGGAAAGCTGGGGATTGCTCTCGAGTGACTGCAGGGCCAATAGACCTCATCTAGGCTTGTGTCCAGAAGCCAATGTTCCTCTCCAGGGGCGACAGGGATCTCGGGGTTGCATTCCAGACGCACCCGGGGAGACAGGCATTCATCTCGAGTGGAAGCAAAGAACCCCGCTCTGCTCTCGAATCGCGACGGGTATCTCTTGGAGCTCACTGGGTGGACTCAAGGGAGTCAAGCCTCCTGAGGCGTTTGGAGAGAGGTCGCGAGATTGGTCTCTAGGCCATGCAGGAGACGAAGGCCCTCATCTCTCGATGACGGGGGAATCTCGGGGTTGTTCTCGAGCGGCGGCCCCAGTGTGCGGTTTCTCACGAGGTACGACGGCGAGGTCAGTGAGCCTCTCGTGGGGCGCCAGGGAAGTCGGGTCTCCATGCGAGTGGCGAGGGGAGCGCGTCATTGCTCCCGAGCCATGGTAGGGGAATCTGGCCTCGAGACGTGTTGAAGAAGGTCTCTCGAGGTCTTTCCCGGGTTGAGGCAGGAAACCCTGGGTTCCCTCGACTTGTGCAGGTGACCTCAGGGGGCTTCTCATGGTGGCTCTGAGAAGCCAGGGAAACTGGAGGTGGGAGGGGCCTCTCGGGACTCCACTGGGTTTGGTGCATTGGAAGAGGGCCTCATCTCCAGTTGAGGCAGGAACCGCAGGGTACCTCTGATTTCAGACTCCGATCGCAGGGTCCCTGCAGACTGGGGACAGGAGAGTCAGGCCTCGTCTTGGGTTGAGGCATGGAACTCCGCTTGCCTCTCGAGATGTCCCCGGGGAGAGAGGCCGCTTGTCGAGCTGTATTTGGAACCTGGGGTTTTTCCGAACGATGCACGGAAAAACTGCCCCTTCGTGTTGACTTCATTCACAGGGTGGAGTTCGGAGAGGTGTCCGGGCATCGGGTTCTTATCAAGAGGGGACCGGGAAATCGGGGTCCTACGGAATGTGGAACCACCCACGAGGCCACGTCTGGAATGTCTTCGTGAGACCGGCCTCATCCTGAGGTGCGACCGGAAGGTCGGGAACCCCTTCCAGACAAAGCAGGGGAGTCGACCCTCCTGTCCAGATCAGGAGGGGAGAAAGGGCTCAGAGGAGGGGGTGCCGGAAAACCTCAGTGTTCCTCTCGAGGGAGACCGGGATTTCGGGGAACTTTGTGGGTCGCATCAAGGGTGCCAAGTGCCCTTTCGACCTCCAATTCCTAACGTGGGACTTCTCCTGAGGCGCTGTAGCGGGAAAGGGCTTCATCTTGCGATGACGGGGGAGCCACGTGGTTTTTCTCGAGTTACGGCGGGATTCTCGAGTTACGACGGGGAATTCAGGCTGCCTCTTGTGTTGGCCCAGGCAAGTCCAATCTTCCATTCGAGTTGCGAAGGAAAGCTGGGGATTGCTCTCGAGTGACTGCAGGGCCAATAGACCTCATCTAGGCTTGTGTCCAGAAGCCAATGTTCCTCTCCAGGGGCGACAGGGATCTCGGGGTTGCATTCCAGACGCACCCGGGGAGACAGGCATTCATCTCGAGTGGAAGCAAAGAACCCCGCTCTGCTCTCGAATCGCGACGGGTATCTCTTGGAGCTCACTGGGTGGACTCAAGGGAGTCAAGCCTCCTGAGGCGTTTGGAGAGAGGTCGCGAGATTGGTCTCTAGGCCATGCAGGAGACGAAGGCCCTCATCTCTCGATGACGGGGGAATCTCGGGGTTGTTCTCGAGCGGCGGCCCCAGTGTGCGGTTTCTCACGAGGTACGACGGCGAGGTCAGTGAGCCTCTCGTGGGGCGCCAGGGAAGTCGGGTCTCCATGCGAGTGGCGAGGGGGAGCGCGTCATTGCTCCCGAGCCATGGTAGGGGAATCTGGCCTCGAGACGTGTTGAAGAAGGTCTCTCGAGGTCTTTCCCGGGTTGAGGCAGGAAACCCTGGGTTCCCTCGACTTGTGCAGGTGACCTCAGGGGGCTTCTCATGGTGGCTCTGAGAAGCCAGGGAAACTGGAGGTGGGAGGGGCCTCTCGGGACTCCACTGGGTTTGGTGCATTGGAAGAGGGCCTCATCTCCAGTTGAGGCAGGAACCGCAGGGTACCTCTGATTTCAGACTCCGATCGCAGGGTCCCTGCAGACTGGGGACAGGAGAGTCAGGCCTCGTCTTGGGTTGAGGCATGGAACTCCGCTTGCCTCTCGAGATGTCCCCGGGGAGAGAGGCCGCTTGTCGAGCTGTATTTGGAACCTGGGGTTTTTTCCGAACGATGCACGGAAAAACTGCCCCTTCGTGTTGACTTCATTCACAGGGTGGAGTTCGGAGAGGTGTCCGGGCATCGGGTTCTTATCAAGAGGGGACCGGGAAATCGGGGTCCTACGGAATGTGGAACCACCCACGAGGCCACGTCTGGAATGTCTTCGTGAGACCGGCCTCATCCTGAGGTGCGACCGGAAGGTCGGGAACCCCTTCCAGACAAAGCAGGGGAGTCGACCCTCCTGTCCAGATCAGGAGGGGAGAAAGGGCTCAGAGGAGGGGGTGCCGGAAAACCTCAGTGTTCCTCTCGAGGGAGACCGGGATTTCGGGGAACTTTGTGGGTCGCATCAAGGGTGCCAAGTGCCCTTTCGACCTCCAATTCCTAACGTGGGACTTCTCCTGAGGCGCTGTAGCGGGAAAGGGCTTCATCTTGCGATGACGGGGGAGCCACGTGGTTTTTCTCGAGTTACGGCGGGATTCTCGAGTTACGACGGGGAATTCAGGCTGCCTCTTGTGTTGGCCCAGGCAAGTCCAATCTTCCATTCGAGTTGCGAAGGAAAGCTGGGGATTGCTCTCGAGTGACTGCAGGGCCAATAGACCTCATCTAGGCTTGTGTCCAGAAGCCAATGTTCCTCTCCAGGGGCGACAGGGATCTCGGGGTTGCATTCCAGACGCACCCGGGGAGACAGGCATTCATCTCGAGTGGAAGCAAAGAACCCCGCTCTGCTCTCGAATCGCGACGGGTATCTCTTGGAGCTCACTGGGTGGACTCAAGGGAGTCAAGCCTCCTGAGGCGTTTGGAGAGAGGTCGCGAGATTGGTCTCTAGGCCATGCAGGAGACGAAGGCCCTCATCTCTCGATGACGGGGGAATCTCGGGGTTGTTCTCGAGCGGCGGCCCCAGTGTGCGGTTTCTCACGAGGTACGACGGCGAGGTCAGTGAGCCTCTCGTGGGGCGCCAGGGAAGTCGGGTCTCCATGCGAGTGGCGAGGGGAGCGCGTCATTGCTCCCGAGCCATGGTAGGGGAATCTGGCCTCGAGACGTGTTGAAGAAGGTCTCTCGAGGTCTTTCCCGGGTTGAGGCAGGAAACCCTGGGTTCCCTCGACTTGTGCAGGTGACCTCAGGGGGCTTCTCATGGTGGCTCTGAGAAGCCAGGGAAACTGGAGGTGGGAGGGGCCTCTCGGGACTCCACTGGGTTTGGTGCATTGGAAGAGGGCCTCATCTCCAGTTGAGGCAGGAACCGCAGGGTACCTCTGATTTCAGACTCCGATCGCAGGGTCCCTGCAGACTGGGGACAGGAGAGTCAGGCCTCGTCTTGGGTTGAGGCATGGAACTCCGCTTGCCTCTCGAGATGTCCCCGGGGAGAGAGGCCGCTTGTCGAGCTGTATTTGGAACCTGGGGTTTTTCCGAACGATGCACGGAAAAACTGCCCCTTCGTGTTGACTTCATTCACAGGGTGGAGTTCGGAGAGGTGTCCGGGCATCGGGTTCTTATCAAGAGGGGACCGGGAAATCGGGGTCCTACGGAATGTGGAACCACCCACGAGGCCACGTCTGGAATGTCTTCGTGAGACCGGCCTCATCCTGAGGTGCGACCGGAAGGTCGGGAACCCCTTCCAGACAAAGCAGGGGAGTCGACCCTCCTGTCCAGATCAGGAGGGGAGAAAGGGCTCAGAGGAGGGGGTGCCGGAAAACCTCAGTGTTCCTCTCGAGGGAGACCGGGATTTCGGGGAACTTTGTGGGTCGCATCAAGGGTGCCAAGTGCCCTTTCGACCTCCAATTCCTAACGTGGGACTTCTCCTGAGGCGCTGTAGCGGGAAAGGGCTTCATCTTGCGATGACGGGGGAGCCACGTGGTTTTTCTCGAGTTACGGCGGGATTCTCGAGTTACGACGGGGAATTCAGGCTGCCTCTTGTGTTGGCCCAGGCAAGTCCAATCTTCCATTCGAGTTGCGAAGGAAAGCTGGGGATTGCTCTCGAGTGACTGCAGGGCCAATAGACCTCATCTAGGCTTGTGTCCAGAAGCCAATGTTCCTCTCCAGGGGCGACAGGGATCTCGGGGTTGCATTCCAGACGCACCCGGGGAGACAGGCATTCATCTCGAGTGGAAGCAAAGAACCCCGCTCTGCTCTCGAATCGCGACGGGTATCTCTTGGAGCTCACTGGGTGGACTCAAGGGAGTCAAGCCTCCTGAGGCGTTTGGAGAGAGGTCGCGAGATTGGTCTCTAGGCCATGCAGGAGACGAAGGCCCTCATCTCTCGATGACGGGGGAATCTCGGGGTTGTTCTCGAGCGGCGGCCCCAGTGTGCGGTTTCTCACGAGGTACGACGGCGAGGTCAGTGAGCCTCTCGTGGGGCGCCAGGGAAGTCGGGTCTCCATGCGAGTGGCGAGGGGGAGCGCGTCATTGCTCCCGAGCCATGGTAGGGGAATCTGGCCTCGAGACGTGTTGAAGAAGGTCTCTCGAGGTCTTTCCCGGGTTGAGGCAGGAAACCCTGGGTTCCCTCGACTTGTGCAGGTGACCTCAGGGGGCTTCTCATGGTGGCTCTGAGAAGCCAGGGAAACTGGAGGTGGGAGGGGCCTCTCGGGACTCCACTGGGTTTGGTGCATTGGAAGAGGGCCTCATCTCCAGTTGAGGCAGGAACCGCAGGGTACCTCTGATTTCAGACTCCGATCGCAGGGTCCCTGCAGACTGGGGACAGGAGAGTCAGGCCTCGTCTTGGGTTGAGGCATGGAACTCCGCTTGCCTCTCGAGATGTCCCCGGGGAGAGAGGCCGCTTGTCGAGCTGTATTTGGAACCTGGGGTTTTTTCCGAACGATGCACGGAAAAACTGCCCCTTCGTGTTGACTTCATTCACAGGGTGGAGTTCGGAGAGGTGTCCGGGCATCGGGTTCTTATCAAGAGGGGACCGGGAAATCGGGGTCCTACGGAATGTGGAACCACCCACGAGGCCACGTCTGGAATGTCTTCGTGAGACCGGCCTCATCCTGAGGTGCGACCGGAAGGTCGGGAACCCCTTCCAGACAAAGCAGGGGAGTCGACCCTCCTGTCCAGATCAGGAGGGGAGAAAGGGCTCAGAGGAGGGGGTGCCGGAAAACCTCAGTGTTCCTCTCGAGGGAGACCGGGATTTCGGGGAACTTTGTGGGTCGCATCAAGGGTGCCAAGTGCCCTTTCGACCTCCAATTCCTAACGTGGGACTTCTCCTGAGGCGCTGTAGCGGGAAAGGGCTTCATCTTGCGATGACGGGGGAGCCACGTGGTTTTTCTCGAGTTACGGCGGGATTCTCGAGTTACGACGGGGAATTCAGGCTGCCTCTTGTGTTGGCCCAGGCAAGTCCAATCTTCCATTCGAGTTGCGAAGGAAAGCTGGGGATTGCTCTCGAGTGACTGCAGGGCCAATAGACCTCATCTAGGCTTGTGTCCAGAAGCCAATGTTCCTCTCCAGGGGCGACAGGGATCTCGGGGTTGCATTCCAGACGCACCCGGGGAGACAGGCATTCATCTCGAGTGGAAGCAAAGAACCCCGCTCTGCTCTCGAATCGCGACGGGTATCTCTTGGAGCTCACTGGGTGGACTCAAGGGAGTCAAGCCTCCTGAGGCGTTTGGAGAGAGGTCGCGAGATTGGTCTCTAGGCCATGCAGGAGACGAAGGCCCTCATCTCTCGATGACGGGGGAATCTCGGGGTTGTTCTCGAGCGGCGGCCCCAGTGTGCGGTTTCTCACGAGGTACGACGGCGAGGTCAGTGAGCCTCTCGTGGGGCGCCAGGGAAGTCGGGTCTCCATGCGAGTGGCGAGGGGAGCGCGTCATTGCTCCCGAGCCATGGTAGGGGAATCTGGCCTCGAGACGTGTTGAAGAAGGTCTCTCGAGGTCTTTCCCGGGTTGAGGCAGGAAACCCTGGGTTCCCTCGACTTGTGCAGGTGACCTCAGGGGGCTTCTCATGGTGGCTCTGAGAAGCCAGGGAAACTGGAGGTGGGAGGGGCCTCTCGGGACTCCACTGGGTTTGGTGCATTGGAAGAGGGCCTCATCTCCAGTTGAGGCAGGAACCGCAGGGTACCTCTGATTTCAGACTCCGATCGCAGGGTCCCTGCAGACTGGGGACAGGAGAGTCAGGCCTCGTCTTGGGTTGAGGCATGGAACTCCGCTTGCCTCTCGAGATGTCCCCGGGGAGAGAGGCCGCTTGTCGAGCTGTATTTGGAACCTGGGGTTTTTCCGAACGATGCACGGAAAAACTGCCCCTTCGTGTTGACTTCATTCACAGGGTGGAGTTCGGAGAGGTGTCCGGGCATCGGGTTCTTATCAAGAGGGGACCGGGAAATCGGGGTCCTACGGAATGTGGAACCACCCACGAGGCCACGTCTGGAATGTCTTCGTGAGACCGGCCTCATCCTGAGGTGCGACCGGAAGGTCGGGAACCCCTTCCAGACAAAGCAGGGGAGTCGACCCTCCTGTCCAGATCAGGAGGGGAGAAAGGGCTCAGAGGAGGGGGTGCCGGAAAACCTCAGTGTTCCTCTCGAGGGAGACCGGGATTTCGGGGAACTTTGTGGGTCGCATCAAGGGTGCCAAGTGCCCTTTCGACCTCCAATTCCTAACGTGGGACTTCTCCTGAGGCGCTGTAGCGGGAAAGGGCTTCATCTTGCGATGACGGGGGAGCCACGTGGTTTTTCTCGAGTTACGGCGGGATTCTCGAGTTACGACGGGGAATTCAGGCTGCCTCTTGTGTTGGCCCAGGCAAGTCCAATCTTCCATTCGAGTTGCGAAGGAAAGCTGGGGATTGCTCTCGAGTGACTGCAGGGCCAATAGACCTCATCTAGGCTTGTGTCCAGAAGCCAATGTTCCTCTCCAGGGGCGACAGGGATCTCGGGGTTGCATTCCAGACGCACCCGGGGAGACAGGCATTCATCTCGAGTGGAAGCAAAGAACCCCGCTCTGCTCTCGAATCGCGACGGGTATCTCTTGGAGCTCACTGGGTGGACTCAAGGGAGTCAAGCCTCCTGAGGCGTTTGGAGAGAGGTCGCGAGATTGGTCTCTAGGCCATGCAGGAGACGAAGGCCCTCATCTCTCGATGACGGGGGAATCTCGGGGTTGTTCTCGAGCGGCGGCCCCAGTGTGCGGTTTCTCACGAGGTACGACGGCGAGGTCAGTGAGCCTCTCGTGGGGCGCCAGGGAAGTCGGGTCTCCATGCGAGTGGCGAGGGGGAGCGCGTCATTGCTCCCGAGCCATGGTAGGGGAATCTGGCCTCGAGACGTGTTGAAGAAGGTCTCTCGAGGTCTTTCCCGGGTTGAGGCAGGAAACCCTGGGTTCCCTCGACTTGTGCAGGTGACCTCAGGGGGCTTCTCATGGTGGCTCTGAGAAGCCAGGGAAACTGGAGGTGGGAGGGGCCTCTCGGGACTCCACTGGGTTTGGTGCATTGGAAGAGGGCCTCATCTCCAGTTGAGGCAGGAACCGCAGGGTACCTCTGATTTCAGACTCCGATCGCAGGGTCCCTGCAGACTGGGGACAGGAGAGTCAGGCCTCGTCTTGGGTTGAGGCATGGAACTCCGCTTGCCTCTCGAGATGTCCCCGGGGAGAGAGGCCGCTTGTCGAGCTGTATTTGGAACCTGGGGTTTTTCCGAACGATGCACGGAAAAACTGCCCCTTCGTGTTGACTTCATTCACAGGGTGGAGTTCGGAGAGGTGTCCGGGCATCGGGTTCTTATCAAGAGGGGACCGGGAAATCGGGGTCCTACGGAATGTGGAACCACCCACGAGGCCACGTCTGGAATGTCTTCGTGAGACCGGCCTCATCCTGAGGTGCGACCGGAAGGTCGGGAACCCCTTCCAGACAAAGCAGGGGAGTCGACCCTCCTGTCCAGATCAGGAGGGGAGAAAGGGCTCAGAGGAGGGGGTGCCGGAAAACCTCAGTGTTCCTCTCGAGGGAGACCGGGATTTCGGGGAACTTTGTGGGTCGCATCAAGGGTGCCAAGTGCCCTTTCGACCTCCAATTCCTAACGTGGGACTTCTCCTGAGGCGCTGTAGCGGGAAAGGGCTTCATCTTGCGATGACGGGGGAGCCACGTGGTTTTTCTCGAGTTACGGCGGGATTCTCGAGTTACGACGGGGAATTCAGGCTGCCTCTTGTGTTGGCCCAGGCAAGTCCAATCTTCCATTCGAGTTGCGAAGGAAAGCTGGGGATTGCTCTCGAGTGACTGCAGGGCCAATAGACCTCATCTAGGCTTGTGTCCAGAAGCCAATGTTCCTCTCCAGGGGCGACAGGGATCTCGGGGTTGCATTCCAGACGCACCCGGGGAGACAGGCATTCATCTCGAGTGGAAGCAAAGAACCCCGCTCTGCTCTCGAATCGCGACGGGTATCTCTTGGAGCTCACTGGGTGGACTCAAGGGAGTCAAGCCTCCTGAGGCGTTTGGAGAGAGGTCGCGAGATTGGTCTCTAGGCCATGCAGGAGACGAAGGCCCTCATCTCTCGATGACGGGGGAATCTCGGGGTTGTTCTCGAGCGGCGGCCCCAGTGTGCGGTTTCTCACGAGGTACGACGGCGAGGTCAGTGAGCCTCTCGTGGGGCGCCAGGGAAGTCGGGTCTCCATGCGAGTGGCGAGGGGAGCGCGTCATTGCTCCCGAGCCATGGTAGGGGAATCTGGCCTCGAGACGTGTTGAAGAAGGTCTCTCGAGGTCTTTCCCGGGTTGAGGCAGGAAACCCTGGGTTCCCTCGACTTGTGCAGGTGACCTCAGGGGGCTTCTCATGGTGGCTCTGAGAAGCCAGGGAAACTGGAGGTGGGAGGGGCCTCTCGGGACTCCACTGGGTTTGGTGCATTGGAAGAGGGCCTCATCTCCAGTTGAGGCAGGAACCGCAGGGTACCTCTGATTTCAGACTCCGATCGCAGGGTCCCTGCAGACTGGGGACAGGAGAGTCAGGCCTCGTCTTGGGTTGAGGCATGGAACTCCGCTTGCCTCTCGAGATGTCCCCGGGGAGAGAGGCCGCTTGTCGAGCTGTATTTGGAACCTGGGGTTTTTCCGAACGATGCACGGAAAAACTGCCCCTTCGTGTTGACTTCATTCACAGGGTGGAGTTCGGAGAGGTGTCCGGGCATCGGGTTCTTATCAAGAGGGGACCGGGAAATCGGGGTCCTACGGAATGTGGAACCACCCACGAGGCCACGTCTGGAATGTCTTCGTGAGACCGGCCTCATCCTGAGGTGCGACCGGAAGGTCGGGAACCCCTTCCAGACAAAGCAGGGGAGTCGACCCTCCTGTCCAGATCAGGAGGGGAGAAAGGGCTCAGAGGAGGGGTGCCGGAAAACCTCAGTGTTCCTCTCGAGGGAGACCGGGATTTCGGGGAACTTTGTGGGTCGCATCAAGGGTGCCAAGTGCCCTTTCGACCTCCAATTCCTAACGTGGGACTTCTCCTGAGGCGCTGTAGCGGGAAAGGGCTTCATCTTGCGATGACGGGGGAGCCACGTGGTTTTTCTCGAGTTACGGCGGGATTCTCGAGTTACGACGGGGAATTCAGGCTGCCTCTTGTGTTGGCCCAGGCAAGTCCAATCTTCCATTCGAGTTGCGAAGGAAAGCTGGGGATTGCTCTCGAGTGACTGCAGGGCCAATAGACCTCATCTAGGCTTGTGTCCAGAAGCCAATGTTCCTCTCCAGGGGCGACAGGGATCTCGGGGTTGCATTCCAGACGCACCCGGGGAGACAGGCATTCATCTCGAGTGGAAGCAAAGAACCCCGCTCTGCTCTCGAATCGCGACGGGTATCTCTTGGAGCTCACTGGGTGGACTCAAGGGAGTCAAGCCTCCTGAGGCGTTTGGAGAGAGGTCGCGAGATTGGTCTCTAGGCCATGCAGGAGACGAAGGCCCTCATCTCTCGATGACGGGGGAATCTCGGGGTTGTTCTCGAGCGGCGGCCCCAGTGTGCGGTTTCTCACGAGGTACGACGGCGAGGTCAGTGAGCCTCTCGTGGGGCGCCAGGGAAGTCGGGTCTCCATGCGAGTGGCGAGGGGGAGCGCGTCATTGCTCCCGAGCCATGGTAGGGGAATCTGGCCTCGAGACGTGTTGAAGAAGGTCTCTCGAGGTCTTTCCCGGGTTGAGGCAGGAAACCCTGGGTTCCCTCGACTTGTGCAGGTGACCTCAGGGGGCTTCTCATGGTGGCTCTGAGAAGCCAGGGAAACTGGAGGTGGGAGGGGCCTCTCGGGACTCCACTGGGTTTGGTGCATTGGAAGAGGGCCTCATCTCCAGTTGAGGCAGGAACCGCAGGGTACCTCTGATTTCAGACTCCGATCGCAGGGTCCCTGCAGACTGGGGACAGGAGAGTCAGGCCTCGTCTTGGGTTGAGGCATGGAACTCCGCTTGCCTCTCGAGATGTCCCCGGGGAGAGAGGCCGCTTGTCGAGCTGTATTTGGAACCTGGGGTTTTTCCGAACGATGCACGGAAAAACTGCCCCTTCGTGTTGACTTCATTCACAGGGTGGAGTTCGGAGAGGTGTCCGGGCATCGGGTTCTTATCAAGAGGGGACCGGGAAATCGGGGTCCTACGGAATGTGGAACCACCCACGAGGCCACGTCTGGAATGTCTTCGTGAGACCGGCCTCATCCTGAGGTGCGACCGGAAGGTCGGGAACCCCTTCCAGACAAAGCAGGGGAGTCGACCCTCCTGTCCAGATCAGGAGGGGAGAAAGGGCTCAGAGGAGGGGGTGCCGGAAAACCTCAGTGTTCCTCTCGAGGGAGACCGGGATTTCGGGGAACTTTGTGGGTCGCATCAAGGGTGCCAAGTGCCCTTTCGACCTCCAATTCCTAACGTGGGACTTCTCCTGAGGCGCTGTAGCGGGAAAGGGCTTCATCTTGCGATGACGGGGGAGCCACGTGGTTTTTCTCGAGTTACGGCGGGATTCTCGAGTTACGACGGGGAATTCAGGCTGCCTCTTGTGTTGGCCCAGGCAAGTCCAATCTTCCATTCGAGTTGCGAAGGAAAGCTGGGGATTGCTCTCGAGTGACTGCAGGGCCAATAGACCTCATCTAGGCTTGTGTCCAGAAGCCAATGTTCCTCTCCAGGGGCGACAGGGATCTCGGGGTTGCATTCCAGACGCACCCGGGGAGACAGGCATTCATCTCGAGTGGAAGCAAAGAACCCCGCTCTGCTCTCGAATCGCGACGGGTATCTCTTGGAGCTCACTGGGTGGACTCAAGGGAGTCAAGCCTCCTGAGGCGTTTGGAGAGAGGTCGCGAGATTGGTCTCTAGGCCATGCAGGAGACGAAGGCCCTCATCTCTCGATGACGGGGGAATCTCGGGGTTGTTCTCGAGCGGCGGCCCCAGTGTGCGGTTTCTCACGAGGTACGACGGCGAGGTCAGTGAGCCTCTCGTGGGGCGCCAGGGAAGTCGGGTCTCCATGCGAGTGGCGAGGGGAGCGCGTCATTGCTCCCGAGCCATGGTAGGGGAATCTGGCCTCGAGACGTGTTGAAGAAGGTCTCTCGAGGTCTTTCCCGGGTTGAGGCAGGAAACCCTGGGTTCCCTCGACTTGTGCAGGTGACCTCAGGGGGCTTCTCATGGTGGCTCTGAGAAGCCAGGGAAACTGGAGGTGGGAGGGGCCTCTCGGGACTCCACTGGGTTTGGTGCATTGGAAGAGGGCCTCATCTCCAGTTGAGGCAGGAACCGCAGGGTACCTCTGATTTCAGACTCCGATCGCAGGGTCCCTGCAGACTGGGGACAGGAGAGTCAGGCCTCGTCTTGGGTTGAGGCATGGAACTCCGCTTGCCTCTCGAGATGTCCCCGGGGAGAGAGGCCGCTTGTCGAGCTGTATTTGGAACCTGGGGTTTTTCCGAACGATGCACGGAAAAACTGCCCCTTCGTGTTGACTTCATTCACAGGGTGGAGTTCGGAGAGGTGTCCGGGCATCGGGTTCTTATCAAGAGGGGACCGGGAAATCGGGGTCCTACGGAATGTGGAACCACCCACGAGGCCACGTCTGGAATGTCTTCGTGAGACCGGCCTCATCCTGAGGTGCGACCGGAAGGTCGGGAACCCCTTCCAGACAAAGCAGGGGAGTCGACCCTCCTGTCCAGATCAGGAGGGGAGAAAGGGCTCAGAGGAGGGGGTGCCGGAAAACCTCAGTGTTCCTCTCGAGGGAGACCGGGATTTCGGGGAACTTTGTGGGTCGCATCAAGGGTGCCAAGTGCCCTTTCGACCTCCAATTCCTAACGTGGGACTTCTCCTGAGGCGCTGTAGCGGGAAAGGGCTTCATCTTGCGATGACGGGGGAGCCACGTGGTTTTTCTCGAGTTACGGCGGGATTCTCGAGTTACGACGGGGAATTCAGGCTGCCTCTTGTGTTGGCCCAGGCAAGTCCAATCTTCCATTCGAGTTGCGAAGGAAAGCTGGGGATTGCTCTCGAGTGACTGCAGGGCCAATAGACCTCATCTAGGCTTGTGTCCAGAAGCCAATGTTCCTCTCCAGGGGCGACAGGGATCTCGGGGTTGCATTCCAGACGCACCCGGGGAGACAGGCATTCATCTCGAGTGGAAGCAAAGAACCCCGCTCTGCTCTCGAATCGCGACGGGTATCTCTTGGAGCTCACTGGGTGGACTCAAGGGAGTCAAGCCTCCTGAGGCGTTTGGAGAGAGGTCGCGAGATTGGTCTCTAGGCCATGCAGGAGACGAAGGCCCTCATCTCTCGATGACGGGGGAATCTCGGGGTTGTTCTCGAGCGGCGGCCCCAGTGTGCGGTTTCTCACGAGGTACGACGGCGAGGTCAGTGAGCCTCTCGTGGGGCGCCAGGGAAGTCGGGTCTCCATGCGAGTGGCGAGGGGGAGCGCGTCATTGCTCCCGAGCCATGGTAGGGGAATCTGGCCTCGAGACGTGTTGAAGAAGGTCTCTCGAGGTCTTTCCCGGGTTGAGGCAGGAAACCCTGGGTTCCCTCGACTTGTGCAGGTGACCTCAGGGGGCTTCTCATGGTGGCTCTGAGAAGCCAGGGAAACTGGAGGTGGGAGGGGCCTCTCGGGACTCCACTGGGTTTGGTGCATTGGAAGAGGGCCTCATCTCCAGTTGAGGCAGGAACCGCAGGGTACCTCTGATTTCAGACTCCGATCGCAGGGTCCCTGCAGACTGGGGACAGGAGAGTCAGGCCTCGTCTTGGGTTGAGGCATGGAACTCCGCTTGCCTCTCGAGATGTCCCCGGGGAGAGAGGCCGCTTGTCGAGCTGTATTTGGAACCTGGGGTTTTTCCGAACGATGCACGGAAAAACTGCCCCTTCGTGTTGACTTCATTCACAGGGTGGAGTTCGGAGAGGTGTCCGGGCATCGGGTTCTTATCAAGAGGGGACCGGGAAATCGGGGTCCTACGGAATGTGGAACCACCCACGAGGCCACGTCTGGAATGTCTTCGTGAGACCGGCCTCATCCTGAGGTGCGACCGGAAGGTCGGGAACCCCTTCCAGACAAAGCAGGGGAGTCGACCCTCCTGTCCAGATCAGGAGGGGAGAAAGGGCTCAGAGGAGGGGTGCCGGAAAACCTCAGTGTTCCTCTCGAGGGAGACCGGGATTTCGGGGAACTTTGTGGGTCGCATCAAGGGTGCCAAGTGCCCTTTCGACCTCCAATTCCTAACGTGGGACTTCTCCTGAGGCGCTGTAGCGGGAAAGGGCTTCATCTTGCGATGACGGGGGAGCCACGTGGTTTTTCTCGAGTTACGGCGGGATTCTCGAGTTACGACGGGGAATTCAGGCTGCCTCTTGTGTTGGCCCAGGCAAGTCCAATCTTCCATTCGAGTTGCGAAGGAAAGCTGGGGATTGCTCTCGAGTGACTGCAGGGCCAATAGACCTCATCTAGGCTTGTGTCCAGAAGCCAATGTTCCTCTCCAGGGGCGACAGGGATCTCGGGGTTGCATTCCAGACGCACCCGGGGAGACAGGCATTCATCTCGAGTGGAAGCAAAGAACCCCGCTCTGCTCTCGAATCGCGACGGGTATCTCTTGGAGCTCACTGGGTGGACTCAAGGGAGTCAAGCCTCCTGAGGCGTTTGGAGAGAGGTCGCGAGATTGGTCTCTAGGCCATGCAGGAGACGAAGGCCCTCATCTCTCGATGACGGGGGAATCTCGGGGTTGTTCTCGAGCGGCGGCCCCAGTGTGCGGTTTCTCACGAGGTACGACGGCGAGGTCAGTGAGCCTCTCGTGGGGCGCCAGGGAAGTCGGGTCTCCATGCGAGTGGCGAGGGGAGCGCGTCATTGCTCCCGAGCCATGGTAGGGGAATCTGGCCTCGAGACGTGTTGAAGAAGGTCTCTCGAGGTCTTTCCCGGGTTGAGGCAGGAAACCCTGGGTTCCCTCGACTTGTGCAGGTGACCTCAGGGGGCTTCTCATGGTGGCTCTGAGAAGCCAGGGAAACTGGAGGTGGGAGGGGCCTCTCGGGACTCCACTGGGTTTGGTGCATTGGAAGAGGGCCTCATCTCCAGTTGAGGCAGGAACCGCAGGGTACCTCTGATTTCAGACTCCGATCGCAGGGTCCCTGCAGACTGGGGACAGGAGAGTCAGGCCTCGTCTTGGGTTGAGGCATGGAACTCCGCTTGCCTCTCGAGATGTCCCCGGGGAGAGAGGCCGCTTGTCGAGCTGTATTTGGAACCTGGGGTTTTTCCGAACGATGCACGGAAAAACTGCCCCTTCGTGTTGACTTCATTCACAGGGTGGAGTTCGGAGAGGTGTCCGGGCATCGGGTTCTTATCAAGAGGGGACCGGGAAATCGGGGTCCTACGGAATGTGGAACCACCCACGAGGCCACGTCTGGAATGTCTTCGTGAGACCGGCCTCATCCTGAGGTGCGACCGGAAGGTCGGGAACCCCTTCCAGACAAAGCAGGGGAGTCGACCCTCCTGTCCAGATCAGGAGGGGAGAAAGGGCTCAGAGGAGGGGGTGCCGGAAAACCTCAGTGTTCCTCTCGAGGGAGACCGGGATTTCGGGGAACTTTGTGGGTCGCATCAAGGGTGCCAAGTGCCCTTTCGACCTCCAATTCCTAACGTGGGACTTCTCCTGAGGCGCTGTAGCGGGAAAGGGCTTCATCTTGCGATGACGGGGGAGCCACGTGGTTTTTCTCGAGTTACGGCGGGATTCTCGAGTTACGACGGGGAATTCAGGCTGCCTCTTGTGTTGGCCCAGGCAAGTCCAATCTTCCATTCGAGTTGCGAAGGAAAGCTGGGGATTGCTCTCGAGTGACTGCAGGGCCAATAGACCTCATCTAGGCTTGTGTCCAGAAGCCAATGTTCCTCTCCAGGGGCGACAGGGATCTCGGGGTTGCATTCCAGACGCACCCGGGGAGACAGGCATTCATCTCGAGTGGAAGCAAAGAACCCCGCTCTGCTCTCGAATCGCGACGGGTATCTCTTGGAGCTCACTGGGTGGACTCAAGGGAGTCAAGCCTCCTGAGGCGTTTGGAGAGAGGTCGCGAGATTGGTCTCTAGGCCATGCAGGAGACGAAGGCCCTCATCTCTCGATGACGGGGGAATCTCGGGGTTGTTCTCGAGCGGCGGCCCCAGTGTGCGGTTTCTCACGAGGTACGACGGCGAGGTCAGTGAGCCTCTCGTGGGGCGCCAGGGAAGTCGGGTCTCCATGCGAGTGGCGAGGGGAGCGCGTCATTGCTCCCGAGCCATGGTAGGGGAATCTGGCCTCGAGACGTGTTGAAGAAGGTCTCTCGAGGTCTTTCCCGGGTTGAGGCAGGAAACCCTGGGTTCCCTCGACTTGTGCAGGTGACCTCAGGGGGCTTCTCATGGTGGCTCTGAGAAGCCAGGGAAACTGGAGGTGGGAGGGGCCTCTCGGGACTCCACTGGGTTTGGTGCATTGGAAGAGGGCCTCATCTCCAGTTGAGGCAGGAACCGCAGGGTACCTCTGATTTCAGACTCCGATCGCAGGGTCCCTGCAGACTGGGGACAGGAGAGTCAGGCCTCGTCTTGGGTTGAGGCATGGAACTCCGCTTGCCTCTCGAGATGTCCCCGGGGAGAGAGGCCGCTTGTCGAGCTGTATTTGGAACCTGGGGTTTTTTCCGAACGATGCACGGAAAAACTGCCCCTTCGTGTTGACTTCATTCACAGGGTGGAGTTCGGAGAGGTGTCCGGGCATCGGGTTCTTATCAAGAGGGGACCGGGAAATCGGGGTCCTACGGAATGTGGAACCACCCACGAGGCCACGTCTGGAATGTCTTCGTGAGACCGGCCTCATCCTGAGGTGCGACCGGAAGGTCGGGAACCCCTTCCAGACAAAGCAGGGGAGTCGACCCTCCTGTCCAGATCAGGAGGGGAGAAAGGGCTCAGAGGAGGGGGTGCCGGAAAACCTCAGTGTTCCTCTCGAGGGAGACCGGGATTTCGGGGAACTTTGTGGGTCGCATCAAGGGTGCCAAGTGCCCTTTCGACCTCCAATTCCTAACGTGGGACTTCTCCTGAGGCGCTGTAGCGGGAAAGGGCTTCATCTTGCGATGACGGGGGAGCCACGTGGTTTTTCTCGAGTTACGGCGGGATTCTCGAGTTACGACGGGGAATTCAGGCTGCCTCTTGTGTTGGCCCAGGCAAGTCCAATCTTCCATTCGAGTTGCGAAGGAAAGCTGGGGATTGCTCTCGAGTGACTGCAGGGCCAATAGACCTCATCTAGGCTTGTGTCCAGAAGCCAATGTTCCTCTCCAGGGGCGACAGGGATCTCGGGGTTGCATTCCAGACGCACCCGGGGAGACAGGCATTCATCTCGAGTGGAAGCAAAGAACCCCGCTCTGCTCTCGAATCGCGACGGGTATCTCTTGGAGCTCACTGGGTGGACTCAAGGGAGTCAAGCCTCCTGAGGCGTTTGGAGAGAGGTCGCGAGATTGGTCTCTAGGCCATGCAGGAGACGAAGGCCCTCATCTCTCGATGACGGGGGAATCTCGGGGTTGTTCTCGAGCGGCGGCCCCAGTGTGCGGTTTCTCACGAGGTACGACGGCGAGGTCAGTGAGCCTCTCGTGGGGCGCCAGGGAAGTCGGGTCTCCATGCGAGTGGCGAGGGGAGCGCGTCATTGCTCCCGAGCCATGGTAGGGGAATCTGGCCTCGAGACGTGTTGAAGAAGGTCTCTCGAGGTCTTTCCCGGGTTGAGGCAGGAAACCCTGGGTTCCCTCGACTTGTGCAGGTGACCTCAGGGGGCTTCTCATGGTGGCTCTGAGAAGCCAGGGAAACTGGAGGTGGGAGGGGCCTCTCGGGACTCCACTGGGTTTGGTGCATTGGAAGAGGGCCTCATCTCCAGTTGAGGCAGGAACCGCAGGGTACCTCTGATTTCAGACTCCGATCGCAGGGTCCCTGCAGACTGGGGACAGGAGAGTCAGGCCTCGTCTTGGGTTGAGGCATGGAACTCCGCTTGCCTCTCGAGATGTCCCCGGGGAGAGAGGCCGCTTGTCGAGCTGTATTTGGAACCTGGGGTTTTTCCGAACGATGCACGGAAAAACTGCCCCTTCGTGTTGACTTCATTCACAGGGTGGAGTTCGGAGAGGTGTCCGGGCATCGGGTTCTTATCAAGAGGGGACCGGGAAATCGGGGTCCTACGGAATGTGGAACCACCCACGAGGCCACGTCTGGAATGTCTTCGTGAGACCGGCCTCATCCTGAGGTGCGACCGGAAGGTCGGGAACCCCTTCCAGACAAAGCAGGGGAGTCGACCCTCCTGTCCAGATCAGGAGGGGAGAAAGGGCTCAGAGGAGGGGGTGCCGGAAAACCTCAGTGTTCCTCTCGAGGGAGACCGGGATTTCGGGGAACTTTGTGGGTCGCATCAAGGGTGCCAAGTGCCCTTTCGACCTCCAATTCCTAACGTGGGACTTCTCCTGAGGCGCTGTAGCGGGAAAGGGCTTCATCTTGCGATGACGGGGGAGCCACGTGGTTTTTCTCGAGTTACGGCGGGATTCTCGAGTTACGACGGGGAATTCAGGCTGCCTCTTGTGTTGGCCCAGGCAAGTCCAATCTTCCATTCGAGTTGCGAAGGAAAGCTGGGGATTGCTCTCGAGTGACTGCAGGGCCAATAGACCTCATCTAGGCTTGTGTCCAGAAGCCAATGTTCCTCTCCAGGGGCGACAGGGATCTCGGGGTTGCATTCCAGACGCACCCGGGGAGACAGGCATTCATCTCGAGTGGAAGCAAAGAACCCCGCTCTGCTCTCGAATCGCGACGGGTATCTCTTGGAGCTCACTGGGTGGACTCAAGGGAGTCAAGCCTCCTGAGGCGTTTGGAGAGAGGTCGCGAGATTGGTCTCTAGGCCATGCAGGAGACGAAGGCCCTCATCTCTCGATGACGGGGGAATCTCGGGGTTGTTCTCGAGCGGCGGCCCCAGTGTGCGGTTTCTCACGAGGTACGACGGCGAGGTCAGTGAGCCTCTCGTGGGGCGCCAGGGAAGTCGGGTCTCCATGCGAGTGGCGAGGGGAGCGCGTCATTGCTCCCGAGCCATGGTAGGGGAATCTGGCCTCGAGACGTGTTGAAGAAGGTCTCTCGAGGTCTTTCCCGGGTTGAGGCAGGAAACCCTGGGTTCCCTCGACTTGTGCAGGTGACCTCAGGGGGCTTCTCATGGTGGCTCTGAGAAGCCAGGGAAACTGGAGGTGGGAGGGGCCTCTCGGGACTCCACTGGGTTTGGTGCATTGGAAGAGGGCCTCATCTCCAGTTGAGGCAGGAACCGCAGGGTACCTCTGATTTCAGACTCCGATCGCAGGGTCCCTGCAGACTGGGGACAGGAGAGTCAGGCCTCGTCTTGGGTTGAGGCATGGAACTCCGCTTGCCTCTCGAGATGTCCCCGGGGAGAGAGGCCGCTTGTCGAGCTGTATTTGGAACCTGGGGTTTTTTCCGAACGATGCACGGAAAAACTGCCCCTTCGTGTTGACTTCATTCACAGGGTGGAGTTCGGAGAGGTGTCCGGGCATCGGGTTCTTATCAAGAGGGGACCGGGAAATCGGGGTCCTACGGAATGTGGAACCACCCACGAGGCCACGTCTGGAATGTCTTCGTGAGACCGGCCTCATCCTGAGGTGCGACCGGAAGGTCGGGAACCCCTTCCAGACAAAGCAGGGGAGTCGACCCTCCTGTCCAGATCAGGAGGGGAGAAAGGGCTCAGAGGAGGGGGTGCCGGAAAACCTCAGTGTTCCTCTCGAGGGAGACCGGGATTTCGGGGAACTTTGTGGGTCGCATCAAGGGTGCCAAGTGCCCTTTCGACCTCCAATTCCTAACGTGGGACTTCTCCTGAGGCGCTGTAGCGGGAAAGGGCTTCATCTTGCGATGACGGGGGAGCCACGTGGTTTTTCTCGAGTTACGGCGGGATTCTCGAGTTACGACGGGGAATTCAGGCTGCCTCTTGTGTTGGCCCAGGCAAGTCCAATCTTCCATTCGAGTTGCGAAGGAAAGCTGGGGATTGCTCTCGAGTGACTGCAGGGCCAATAGACCTCATCTAGGCTTGTGTCCAGAAGCCAATGTTCCTCTCCAGGGGCGACAGGGATCTCGGGGTTGCATTCCAGACGCACCCGGGGAGACAGGCATTCATCTCGAGTGGAAGCAAAGAACCCCGCTCTGCTCTCGAATCGCGACGGGTATCTCTTGGAGCTCACTGGGTGGACTCAAGGGAGTCAAGCCTCCTGAGGCGTTTGGAGAGAGGTCGCGAGATTGGTCTCTAGGCCATGCAGGAGACGAAGGCCCTCATCTCTCGATGACGGGGGAATCTCGGGGTTGTTCTCGAGCGGCGGCCCCAGTGTGCGGTTTCTCACGAGGTACGACGGCGAGGTCAGTGAGCCTCTCGTGGGGCGCCAGGGAAGTCGGGTCTCCATGCGAGTGGCGAGGGGAGCGCGTCATTGCTCCCGAGCCATGGTAGGGGAATCTGGCCTCGAGACGTGTTGAAGAAGGTCTCTCGAGGTCTTTCCCGGGTTGAGGCAGGAAACCCTGGGTTCCCTCGACTTGTGCAGGTGACCTCAGGGGGCTTCTCATGGTGGCTCTGAGAAGCCAGGGAAACTGGAGGTGGGAGGGGCCTCTCGGGACTCCACTGGGTTTGGTGCATTGGAAGAGGGCCTCATCTCCAGTTGAGGCAGGAACCGCAGGGTACCTCTGATTTCAGACTCCGATCGCAGGGTCCCTGCAGACTGGGGACAGGAGAGTCAGGCCTCGTCTTGGGTTGAGGCATGGAACTCCGCTTGCCTCTCGAGATGTCCCCGGGGAGAGAGGCCGCTTGTCGAGCTGTATTTGGAACCTGGGGTTTTTTCCGAACGATGCACGGAAAAACTGCCCCTTCGTGTTGACTTCATTCACAGGGTGGAGTTCGGAGAGGTGTCCGGGCATCGGGTTCTTATCAAGAGGGGACCGGGAAATCGGGGTCCTACGGAATGTGGAACCACCCACGAGGCCACGTCTGGAATGTCTTCGTGAGACCGGCCTCATCCTGAGGTGCGACCGGAAGGTCGGGAACCCCTTCCAGACAAAGCAGGGGAGTCGACCCTCCTGTCCAGATCAGGAGGGGAGAAAGGGCTCAGAGGAGGGGTGCCGGAAAACCTCAGTGTTCCTCTCGAGGGAGACCGGGATTTCGGGGAACTTTGTGGGTCGCATCAAGGGTGCCAAGTGCCCTTTCGACCTCCAATTCCTAACGTGGGACTTCTCCTGAGGCGCTGTAGCGGGAAAGGGCTTCATCTTGCGATGACGGGGGAGCCACGTGGTTTTTCTCGAGTTACGGCGGGATTCTCGAGTTACGACGGGGAATTCAGGCTGCCTCTTGTGTTGGCCCAGGCAAGTCCAATCTTCCATTCGAGTTGCGAAGGAAAGCTGGGGATTGCTCTCGAGTGACTGCAGGGCCAATAGACCTCATCTAGGCTTGTGTCCAGAAGCCAATGTTCCTCTCCAGGGGCGACAGGGATCTCGGGGTTGCATTCCAGACGCACCCGGGGAGACAGGCATTCATCTCGAGTGGAAGCAAAGAACCCCGCTCTGCTCTCGAATCGCGACGGGTATCTCTTGGAGCTCACTGGGTGGACTCAAGGGAGTCAAGCCTCCTGAGGCGTTTGGAGAGAGGTCGCGAGATTGGTCTCTAGGCCATGCAGGAGACGAAGGCCCTCATCTCTCGATGACGGGGGAATCTCGGGGTTGTTCTCGAGCGGCGGCCCCAGTGTGCGGTTTCTCACGAGGTACGACGGCGAGGTCAGTGAGCCTCTCGTGGGGCGCCAGGGAAGTCGGGTCTCCATGCGAGTGGCGAGGGGAGCGCGTCATTGCTCCCGAGCCATGGTAGGGGAATCTGGCCTCGAGACGTGTTGAAGAAGGTCTCTCGAGGTCTTTCCCGGGTTGAGGCAGGAAACCCTGGGTTCCCTCGACTTGTGCAGGTGACCTCAGGGGGCTTCTCATGGTGGCTCTGAGAAGCCAGGGAAACTGGAGGTGGGAGGGGCCTCTCGGGACTCCACTGGGTTTGGTGCATTGGAAGAGGGCCTCATCTCCAGTTGAGGCAGGAACCGCAGGGTACCTCTGATTTCAGACTCCGATCGCAGGGTCCCTGCAGACTGGGGACAGGAGAGTCAGGCCTCGTCTTGGGTTGAGGCATGGAACTCCGCTTGCCTCTCGAGATGTCCCCGGGGAGAGAGGCCGCTTGTCGAGCTGTATTTGGAACCTGGGGTTTTTCCGAACGATGCACGGAAAAACTGCCCCTTCGTGTTGACTTCATTCACAGGGTGGAGTTCGGAGAGGTGTCCGGGCATCGGGTTCTTATCAAGAGGGGACCGGGAAATCGGGGTCCTACGGAATGTGGAACCACCCACGAGGCCACGTCTGGAATGTCTTCGTGAGACCGGCCTCATCCTGAGGTGCGACCGGAAGGTCGGGAACCCCTTCCAGACAAAGCAGGGGAGTCGACCCTCCTGTCCAGATCAGGAGGGGAGAAAGGGCTCAGAGGAGGGGGTGCCGGAAAACCTCAGTGTTCCTCTCGAGGGAGACCGGGATTTCGGGGAACTTTGTGGGTCGCATCAAGGGTGCCAAGTGCCCTTTCGACCTCCAATTCCTAACGTGGGACTTCTCCTGAGGCGCTGTAGCGGGAAAGGGCTTCATCTTGCGATGACGGGGGAGCCACGTGGTTTTTCTCGAGTTACGGCGGGATTCTCGAGTTACGACGGGGAATTCAGGCTGCCTCTTGTGTTGGCCCAGGCAAGTCCAATCTTCCATTCGAGTTGCGAAGGAAAGCTGGGGATTGCTCTCGAGTGACTGCAGGGCCAATAGACCTCATCTAGGCTTGTGTCCAGAAGCCAATGTTCCTCTCCAGGGGCGACAGGGATCTCGGGGTTGCATTCCAGACGCACCCGGGGAGACAGGCATTCATCTCGAGTGGAAGCAAAGAACCCCGCTCTGCTCTCGAATCGCGACGGGTATCTCTTGGAGCTCACTGGGTGGACTCAAGGGAGTCAAGCCTCCTGAGGCGTTTGGAGAGAGGTCGCGAGATTGGTCTCTAGGCCATGCAGGAGACGAAGGCCCTCATCTCTCGATGACGGGGGAATCTCGGGGTTGTTCTCGAGCGGCGGCCCCAGTGTGCGGTTTCTCACGAGGTACGACGGCGAGGTCAGTGAGCCTCTCGTGGGGCGCCAGGGAAGTCGGGTCTCCATGCGAGTGGCGAGGGGAGCGCGTCATTGCTCCCGAGCCATGGTAGGGGAATCTGGCCTCGAGACGTGTTGAAGAAGGTCTCTCGAGGTCTTTCCCGGGTTGAGGCAGGAAACCCTGGGTTCCCTCGACTTGTGCAGGTGACCTCAGGGGGCTTCTCATGGTGGCTCTGAGAAGCCAGGGAAACTGGAGGTGGGAGGGGCCTCTCGGGACTCCACTGGGTTTGGTGCATTGGAAGAGGGCCTCATCTCCAGTTGAGGCAGGAACCGCAGGGTACCTCTGATTTCAGACTCCGATCGCAGGGTCCCTGCAGACTGGGGACAGGAGAGTCAGGCCTCGTCTTGGGTTGAGGCATGGAACTCCGCTTGCCTCTCGAGATGTCCCCGGGGAGAGAGGCCGCTTGTCGAGCTGTATTTGGAACCTGGGGTTTTTTCCGAACGATGCACGGAAAAACTGCCCCTTCGTGTTGACTTCATTCACAGGGTGGAGTTCGGAGAGGTGTCCGGGCATCGGGTTCTTATCAAGAGGGGACCGGGAAATCGGGGTCCTACGGAATGTGGAACCACCCACGAGGCCACGTCTGGAATGTCTTCGTGAGACCGGCCTCATCCTGAGGTGCGACCGGAAGGTCGGGAACCCCTTCCAGACAAAGCAGGGGAGTCGACCCTCCTGTCCAGATCAGGAGGGGAGAAAGGGCTCAGAGGAGGGGGTGCCGGAAAACCTCAGTGTTCCTCTCGAGGGAGACCGGGATTTCGGGGAACTTTGTGGGTCGCATCAAGGGTGCCAAGTGCCCTTTCGACCTCCAATTCCTAACGTGGGACTTCTCCTGAGGCGCTGTAGCGGGAAAGGGCTTCATCTTGCGATGACGGGGGAGCCACGTGGTTTTTCTCGAGTTACGGCGGGATTCTCGAGTTACGACGGGGAATTCAGGCTGCCTCTTGTGTTGGCCCAGGCAAGTCCAATCTTCCATTCGAGTTGCGAAGGAAAGCTGGGGATTGCTCTCGAGTGACTGCAGGGCCAATAGACCTCATCTAGGCTTGTGTCCAGAAGCCAATGTTCCTCTCCAGGGGCGACAGGGATCTCGGGGTTGCATTCCAGACGCACCCGGGGAGACAGGCATTCATCTCGAGTGGAAGCAAAGAACCCCGCTCTGCTCTCGAATCGCGACGGGTATCTCTTGGAGCTCACTGGGTGGACTCAAGGGAGTCAAGCCTCCTGAGGCGTTTGGAGAGAGGTCGCGAGATTGGTCTCTAGGCCATGCAGGAGACGAAGGCCCTCATCTCTCGATGACGGGGGAATCTCGGGGTTGTTCTCGAGCGGCGGCCCCAGTGTGCGGTTTCTCACGAGGTACGACGGCGAGGTCAGTGAGCCTCTCGTGGGGCGCCAGGGAAGTCGGGTCTCCATGCGAGTGGCGAGGGGAGCGCGTCATTGCTCCCGAGCCATGGTAGGGGAATCTGGCCTCGAGACGTGTTGAAGAAGGTCTCTCGAGGTCTTTCCCGGGTTGAGGCAGGAAACCCTGGGTTCCCTCGACTTGTGCAGGTGACCTCAGGGGGCTTCTCATGGTGGCTCTGAGAAGCCAGGGAAACTGGAGGTGGGAGGGGCCTCTCGGGACTCCACTGGGTTTGGTGCATTGGAAGAGGGCCTCATCTCCAGTTGAGGCAGGAACCGCAGGGTACCTCTGATTTCAGACTCCGATCGCAGGGTCCCTGCAGACTGGGGACAGGAGAGTCAGGCCTCGTCTTGGGTTGAGGCATGGAACTCCGCTTGCCTCTCGAGATGTCCCCGGGGAGAGAGGCCGCTTGTCGAGCTGTATTTGGAACCTGGGGTTTTTTCCGAACGATGCACGGAAAAACTGCCCCTTCGTGTTGACTTCATTCACAGGGTGGAGTTCGGAGAGGTGTCCGGGCATCGGGTTCTTATCAAGAGGGGACCGGGAAATCGGGGTCCTACGGAATGTGGAACCACCCACGAGGCCACGTCTGGAATGTCTTCGTGAGACCGGCCTCATCCTGAGGTGCGACCGGAAGGTCGGGAACCCCTTCCAGACAAAGCAGGGGAGTCGACCCTCCTGTCCAGATCAGGAGGGGAGAAAGGGCTCAGAGGAGGGGGTGCCGGAAAACCTCAGTGTTCCTCTCGAGGGAGACCGGGATTTCGGGGAACTTTGTGGGTCGCATCAAGGGTGCCAAGTGCCCTTTCGACCTCCAATTCCTAACGTGGGACTTCTCCTGAGGCGCTGTAGCGGGAAAGGGCTTCATCTTGCGATGACGGGGGAGCCACGTGGTTTTTCTCGAGTTACGGCGGGATTCTCGAGTTACGACGGGGAATTCAGGCTGCCTCTTGTGTTGGCCCAGGCAAGTCCAATCTTCCATTCGAGTTGCGAAGGAAAGCTGGGGATTGCTCTCGAGTGACTGCAGGGCCAATAGACCTCATCTAGGCTTGTGTCCAGAAGCCAATGTTCCTCTCCAGGGGCGACAGGGATCTCGGGGTTGCATTCCAGACGCACCCGGGGAGACAGGCATTCATCTCGAGTGGAAGCAAAGAACCCCGCTCTGCTCTCGAATCGCGACGGGTATCTCTTGGAGCTCACTGGGTGGACTCAAGGGAGTCAAGCCTCCTGAGGCGTTTGGAGAGAGGTCGCGAGATTGGTCTCTAGGCCATGCAGGAGACGAAGGCCCTCATCTCTCGATGACGGGGGAATCTCGGGGTTGTTCTCGAGCGGCGGCCCCAGTGTGCGGTTTCTCACGAGGTACGACGGCGAGGTCAGTGAGCCTCTCGTGGGGCGCCAGGGAAGTCGGGTCTCCATGCGAGTGGCGAGGGGAGCGCGTCATTGCTCCCGAGCCATGGTAGGGGAATCTGGCCTCGAGACGTGTTGAAGAAGGTCTCTCGAGGTCTTTCCCGGGTTGAGGCAGGAAACCCTGGGTTCCCTCGACTTGTGCAGGTGACCTCAGGGGGCTTCTCATGGTGGCTCTGAGAAGCCAGGGAAACTGGAGGTGGGAGGGGCCTCTCGGGACTCCACTGGGTTTGGTGCATTGGAAGAGGGCCTCATCTCCAGTTGAGGCAGGAACCGCAGGGTACCTCTGATTTCAGACTCCGATCGCAGGGTCCCTGCAGACTGGGGACAGGAGAGTCAGGCCTCGTCTTGGGTTGAGGCATGGAACTCCGCTTGCCTCTCGAGATGTCCCCGGGGAGAGAGGCCGCTTGTCGAGCTGTATTTGGAACCTGGGGTTTTTCCGAACGATGCACGGAAAAACTGCCCCTTCGTGTTGACTTCATTCACAGGGTGGAGTTCGGAGAGGTGTCCGGGCATCGGGTTCTTATCAAGAGGGGACCGGGAAATCGGGGTCCTACGGAATGTGGAACCACCCACGAGGCCACGTCTGGAATGTCTTCGTGAGACCGGCCTCATCCTGAGGTGCGACCGGAAGGTCGGGAACCCCTTCCAGACAAAGCAGGGGAGTCGACCCTCCTGTCCAGATCAGGAGGGGAGAAAGGGCTCAGAGGAGGGGGTGCCGGAAAACCTCAGTGTTCCTCTCGAGGGAGACCGGGATTTCGGGGAACTTTGTGGGTCGCATCAAGGGTGCCAAGTGCCCTTTCGACCTCCAATTCCTAACGTGGGACTTCTCCTGAGGCGCTGTAGCGGGAAAGGGCTTCATCTTGCGATGACGGGGGAGCCACGTGGTTTTTCTCGAGTTACGGCGGGATTCTCGAGTTACGACGGGGAATTCAGGCTGCCTCTTGTGTTGGCCCAGGCAAGTCCAATCTTCCATTCGAGTTGCGAAGGAAAGCTGGGGATTGCTCTCGAGTGACTGCAGGGCCAATAGACCTCATCTAGGCTTGTGTCCAGAAGCCAATGTTCCTCTCCAGGGGCGACAGGGATCTCGGGGTTGCATTCCAGACGCACCCGGGGAGACAGGCATTCATCTCGAGTGGAAGCAAAGAACCCCGCTCTGCTCTCGAATCGCGACGGGTATCTCTTGGAGCTCACTGGGTGGACTCAAGGGAGTCAAGCCTCCTGAGGCGTTTGGAGAGAGGTCGCGAGATTGGTCTCTAGGCCATGCAGGAGACGAAGGCCCTCATCTCTCGATGACGGGGGAATCTCGGGGTTGTTCTCGAGCGGCGGCCCCAGTGTGCGGTTTCTCACGAGGTACGACGGCGAGGTCAGTGAGCCTCTCGTGGGGCGCCAGGGAAGTCGGGTCTCCATGCGAGTGGCGAGGGGAGCGCGTCATTGCTCCCGAGCCATGGTAGGGGAATCTGGCCTCGAGACGTGTTGAAGAAGGTCTCTCGAGGTCTTTCCCGGGTTGAGGCAGGAAACCCTGGGTTCCCTCGACTTGTGCAGGTGACCTCAGGGGGCTTCTCATGGTGGCTCTGAGAAGCCAGGGAAACTGGAGGTGGGAGGGGCCTCTCGGGACTCCACTGGGTTTGGTGCATTGGAAGAGGGCCTCATCTCCAGTTGAGGCAGGAACCGCAGGGTACCTCTGATTTCAGACTCCGATCGCAGGGTCCCTGCAGACTGGGGACAGGAGAGTCAGGCCTCGTCTTGGGTTGAGGCATGGAACTCCGCTTGCCTCTCGAGATGTCCCCGGGGAGAGAGGCCGCTTGTCGAGCTGTATTTGGAACCTGGGGTTTTTTCCGAACGATGCACGGAAAAACTGCCCCTTCGTGTTGACTTCATTCACAGGGTGGAGTTCGGAGAGGTGTCCGGGCATCGGGTTCTTATCAAGAGGGGACCGGGAAATCGGGGTCCTACGGAATGTGGAACCACCCACGAGGCCACGTCTGGAATGTCTTCGTGAGACCGGCCTCATCCTGAGGTGCGACCGGAAGGTCGGGAACCCCTTCCAGACAAAGCAGGGGAGTCGACCCTCCTGTCCAGATCAGGAGGGGAGAAAGGGCTCAGAGGAGGGGGTGCCGGAAAACCTCAGTGTTCCTCTCGAGGGAGACCGGGATTTCGGGGAACTTTGTGGGTCGCATCAAGGGTGCCAAGTGCCCTTTCGACCTCCAATTCCTAACGTGGGACTTCTCCTGAGGCGCTGTAGCGGGAAAGGGCTTCATCTTGCGATGACGGGGGAGCCACGTGGTTTTTCTCGAGTTACGGCGGGATTCTCGAGTTACGACGGGGAATTCAGGCTGCCTCTTGTGTTGGCCCAGGCAAGTCCAATCTTCCATTCGAGTTGCGAAGGAAAGCTGGGGATTGCTCTCGAGTGACTGCAGGGCCAATAGACCTCATCTAGGCTTGTGTCCAGAAGCCAATGTTCCTCTCCAGGGGCGACAGGGATCTCGGGGTTGCATTCCAGACGCACCCGGGGAGACAGGCATTCATCTCGAGTGGAAGCAAAGAACCCCGCTCTGCTCTCGAATCGCGACGGGTATCTCTTGGAGCTCACTGGGTGGACTCAAGGGAGTCAAGCCTCCTGAGGCGTTTGGAGAGAGGTCGCGAGATTGGTCTCTAGGCCATGCAGGAGACGAAGGCCCTCATCTCTCGATGACGGGGGAATCTCGGGGTTGTTCTCGAGCGGCGGCCCCAGTGTGCGGTTTCTCACGAGGTACGACGGCGAGGTCAGTGAGCCTCTCGTGGGGCGCCAGGGAAGTCGGGTCTCCATGCGAGTGGCGAGGGGAGCGCGTCATTGCTCCCGAGCCATGGTAGGGGAATCTGGCCTCGAGACGTGTTGAAGAAGGTCTCTCGAGGTCTTTCCCGGGTTGAGGCAGGAAACCCTGGGTTCCCTCGACTTGTGCAGGTGACCTCAGGGGGCTTCTCATGGTGGCTCTGAGAAGCCAGGGAAACTGGAGGTGGGAGGGGCCTCTCGGGACTCCACTGGGTTTGGTGCATTGGAAGAGGGCCTCATCTCCAGTTGAGGCAGGAACCGCAGGGTACCTCTGATTTCAGACTCCGATCGCAGGGTCCCTGCAGACTGGGGACAGGAGAGTCAGGCCTCGTCTTGGGTTGAGGCATGGAACTCCGCTTGCCTCTCGAGATGTCCCCGGGGAGAGAGGCCGCTTGTCGAGCTGTATTTGGAACCTGGGGTTTTTTCCGAACGATGCACGGAAAAACTGCCCCTTCGTGTTGACTTCATTCACAGGGTGGAGTTCGGAGAGGTGTCCGGGCATCGGGTTCTTATCAAGAGGGGACCGGGAAATCGGGGTCCTACGGAATGTGGAACCACCCACGAGGCCACGTCTGGAATGTCTTCGTGAGACCGGCCTCATCCTGAGGTGCGACCGGAAGGTCGGGAACCCCTTCCAGACAAAGCAGGGGAGTCGACCCTCCTGTCCAGATCAGGAGGGGAGAAAGGGCTCAGAGGAGGGGGTGCCGGAAAACCTCAGTGTTCCTCTCGAGGGAGACCGGGATTTCGGGGAACTTTGTGGGTCGCATCAAGGGTGCCAAGTGCCCTTTCGACCTCCAATTCCTAACGTGGGACTTCTCCTGAGGCGCTGTAGCGGGAAAGGGCTTCATCTTGCGATGACGGGGGAGCCACGTGGTTTTTCTCGAGTTACGGCGGGATTCTCGAGTTACGACGGGGAATTCAGGCTGCCTCTTGTGTTGGCCCAGGCAAGTCCAATCTTCCATTCGAGTTGCGAAGGAAAGCTGGGGATTGCTCTCGAGTGACTGCAGGGCCAATAGACCTCATCTAGGCTTGTGTCCAGAAGCCAATGTTCCTCTCCAGGGGCGACAGGGATCTCGGGGTTGCATTCCAGACGCACCCGGGGAGACAGGCATTCATCTCGAGTGGAAGCAAAGAACCCCGCTCTGCTCTCGAATCGCGACGGGTATCTCTTGGAGCTCACTGGGTGGACTCAAGGGAGTCAAGCCTCCTGAGGCGTTTGGAGAGAGGTCGCGAGATTGGTCTCTAGGCCATGCAGGAGACGAAGGCCCTCATCTCTCGATGACGGGGGAATCTCGGGGTTGTTCTCGAGCGGCGGCCCCAGTGTGCGGTTTCTCACGAGGTACGACGGCGAGGTCAGTGAGCCTCTCGTGGGGCGCCAGGGAAGTCGGGTCTCCATGCGAGTGGCGAGGGGAGCGCGTCATTGCTCCCGAGCCATGGTAGGGGAATCTGGCCTCGAGACGTGTTGAAGAAGGTCTCTCGAGGTCTTTCCCGGGTTGAGGCAGGAAACCCTGGGTTCCCTCGACTTGTGCAGGTGACCTCAGGGGGCTTCTCATGGTGGCTCTGAGAAGCCAGGGAAACTGGAGGTGGGAGGGGCCTCTCGGGACTCCACTGGGTTTGGTGCATTGGAAGAGGGCCTCATCTCCAGTTGAGGCAGGAACCGCAGGGTACCTCTGATTTCAGACTCCGATCGCAGGGTCCCTGCAGACTGGGGACAGGAGAGTCAGGCCTCGTCTTGGGTTGAGGCATGGAACTCCGCTTGCCTCTCGAGATGTCCCCGGGGAGAGAGGCCGCTTGTCGAGCTGTATTTGGAACCTGGGGTTTTTCCGAACGATGCACGGAAAAACTGCCCCTTCGTGTTGACTTCATTCACAGGGTGGAGTTCGGAGAGGTGTCCGGGCATCGGGTTCTTATCAAGAGGGGACCGGGAAATCGGGGTCCTACGGAATGTGGAACCACCCACGAGGCCACGTCTGGAATGTCTTCGTGAGACCGGCCTCATCCTGAGGTGCGACCGGAAGGTCGGGAACCCCTTCCAGACAAAGCAGGGGAGTCGACCCTCCTGTCCAGATCAGGAGGGGAGAAAGGGCTCAGAGGAGGGGGTGCCGGAAAACCTCAGTGTTCCTCTCGAGGGAGACCGGGATTTCGGGGAACTTTGTGGGTCGCATCAAGGGTGCCAAGTGCCCTTTCGACCTCCAATTCCTAACGTGGGACTTCTCCTGAGGCGCTGTAGCGGGAAAGGGCTTCATCTTGCGATGACGGGGGAGCCACGTGGTTTTTCTCGAGTTACGGCGGGATTCTCGAGTTACGACGGGGAATTCAGGCTGCCTCTTGTGTTGGCCCAGGCAAGTCCAATCTTCCATTCGAGTTGCGAAGGAAAGCTGGGGATTGCTCTCGAGTGACTGCAGGGCCAATAGACCTCATCTAGGCTTGTGTCCAGAAGCCAATGTTCCTCTCCAGGGGCGACAGGGATCTCGGGGTTGCATTCCAGACGCACCCGGGGAGACAGGCATTCATCTCGAGTGGAAGCAAAGAACCCCGCTCTGCTCTCGAATCGCGACGGGTATCTCTTGGAGCTCACTGGGTGGACTCAAGGGAGTCAAGCCTCCTGAGGCGTTTGGAGAGAGGTCGCGAGATTGGTCTCTAGGCCATGCAGGAGACGAAGGCCCTCATCTCTCGATGACGGGGGAATCTCGGGGTTGTTCTCGAGCGGCGGCCCCAGTGTGCGGTTTCTCACGAGGTACGACGGCGAGGTCAGTGAGCCTCTCGTGGGGCGCCAGGGAAGTCGGGTCTCCATGCGAGTGGCGAGGGGAGCGCGTCATTGCTCCCGAGCCATGGTAGGGGAATCTGGCCTCGAGACGTGTTGAAGAAGGTCTCTCGAGGTCTTTCCCGGGTTGAGGCAGGAAACCCTGGGTTCCCTCGACTTGTGCAGGTGACCTCAGGGGGCTTCTCATGGTGGCTCTGAGAAGCCAGGGAAACTGGAGGTGGGAGGGGCCTCTCGGGACTCCACTGGGTTTGGTGCATTGGAAGAGGGCCTCATCTCCAGTTGAGGCAGGAACCGCAGGGTACCTCTGATTTCAGACTCCGATCGCAGGGTCCCTGCAGACTGGGGACAGGAGAGTCAGGCCTCGTCTTGGGTTGAGGCATGGAACTCCGCTTGCCTCTCGAGATGTCCCCGGGGAGAGAGGCCGCTTGTCGAGCTGTATTTGGAACCTGGGGTTTTTCCGAACGATGCACGGAAAAACTGCCCCTTCGTGTTGACTTCATTCACAGGGTGGAGTTCGGAGAGGTGTCCGGGCATCGGGTTCTTATCAAGAGGGGACCGGGAAATCGGGGTCCTACGGAATGTGGAACCACCCACGAGGCCACGTCTGGAATGTCTTCGTGAGACCGGCCTCATCCTGAGGTGCGACCGGAAGGTCGGGAACCCCTTCCAGACAAAGCAGGGGAGTCGACCCTCCTGTCCAGATCAGGAGGGGAGAAAGGGCTCAGAGGAGGGGGTGCCGGAAAACCTCAGTGTTCCTCTCGAGGGAGACCGGGATTTCGGGGAACTTTGTGGGTCGCATCAAGGGTGCCAAGTGCCCTTTCGACCTCCAATTCCTAACGTGGGACTTCTCCTGAGGCGCTGTAGCGGGAAAGGGCTTCATCTTGCGATGACGGGGGAGCCACGTGGTTTTTCTCGAGTTACGGCGGGATTCTCGAGTTACGACGGGGAATTCAGGCTGCCTCTTGTGTTGGCCCAGGCAAGTCCAATCTTCCATTCGAGTTGCGAAGGAAAGCTGGGGATTGCTCTCGAGTGACTGCAGGGCCAATAGACCTCATCTAGGCTTGTGTCCAGAAGCCAATGTTCCTCTCCAGGGGCGACAGGGATCTCGGGGTTGCATTCCAGACGCACCCGGGGAGACAGGCATTCATCTCGAGTGGAAGCAAAGAACCCCGCTCTGCTCTCGAATCGCGACGGGTATCTCTTGGAGCTCACTGGGTGGACTCAAGGGAGTCAAGCCTCCTGAGGCGTTTGGAGAGAGGTCGCGAGATTGGTCTCTAGGCCATGCAGGAGACGAAGGCCCTCATCTCTCGATGACGGGGGAATCTCGGGGTTGTTCTCGAGCGGCGGCCCCAGTGTGCGGTTTCTCACGAGGTACGACGGCGAGGTCAGTGAGCCTCTCGTGGGGCGCCAGGGAAGTCGGGTCTCCATGCGAGTGGCGAGGGGAGCGCGTCATTGCTCCCGAGCCATGGTAGGGGAATCTGGCCTCGAGACGTGTTGAAGAAGGTCTCTCGAGGTCTTTCCCGGGTTGAGGCAGGAAACCCTGGGTTCCCTCGACTTGTGCAGGTGACCTCAGGGGGCTTCTCATGGTGGCTCTGAGAAGCCAGGGAAACTGGAGGTGGGAGGGGCCTCTCGGGACTCCACTGGGTTTGGTGCATTGGAAGAGGGCCTCATCTCCAGTTGAGGCAGGAACCGCAGGGTACCTCTGATTTCAGACTCCGATCGCAGGGTCCCTGCAGACTGGGGACAGGAGAGTCAGGCCTCGTCTTGGGTTGAGGCATGGAACTCCGCTTGCCTCTCGAGATGTCCCCGGGGAGAGAGGCCGCTTGTCGAGCTGTATTTGGAACCTGGGGTTTTTTCCGAACGATGCACGGAAAAACTGCCCCTTCGTGTTGACTTCATTCACAGGGTGGAGTTCGGAGAGGTGTCCGGGCATCGGGTTCTTATCAAGAGGGGACCGGGAAATCGGGGTCCTACGGAATGTGGAACCACCCACGAGGCCACGTCTGGAATGTCTTCGTGAGACCGGCCTCATCCTGAGGTGCGACCGGAAGGTCGGGAACCCCTTCCAGACAAAGCAGGGGAGTCGACCCTCCTGTCCAGATCAGGAGGGGAGAAAGGGCTCAGAGGAGGGGTGCCGGAAAACCTCAGTGTTCCTCTCGAGGGAGACCGGGATTTCGGGGAACTTTGTGGGTCGCATCAAGGGTGCCAAGTGCCCTTTCGACCTCCAATTCCTAACGTGGGACTTCTCCTGAGGCGCTGTAGCGGGAAAGGGCTTCATCTTGCGATGACGGGGGAGCCACGTGGTTTTTCTCGAGTTACGGCGGGATTCTCGAGTTACGACGGGGAATTCAGGCTGCCTCTTGTGTTGGCCCAGGCAAGTCCAATCTTCCATTCGAGTTGCGAAGGAAAGCTGGGGATTGCTCTCGAGTGACTGCAGGGCCAATAGACCTCATCTAGGCTTGTGTCCAGAAGCCAATGTTCCTCTCCAGGGGCGACAGGGATCTCGGGGTTGCATTCCAGACGCACCCGGGGAGACAGGCATTCATCTCGAGTGGAAGCAAAGAACCCCGCTCTGCTCTCGAATCGCGACGGGTATCTCTTGGAGCTCACTGGGTGGACTCAAGGGAGTCAAGCCTCCTGAGGCGTTTGGAGAGAGGTCGCGAGATTGGTCTCTAGGCCATGCAGGAGACGAAGGCCCTCATCTCTCGATGACGGGGGAATCTCGGGGTTGTTCTCGAGCGGCGGCCCCAGTGTGCGGTTTCTCACGAGGTACGACGGCGAGGTCAGTGAGCCTCTCGTGGGGCGCCAGGGAAGTCGGGTCTCCATGCGAGTGGCGAGGGGGAGCGCGTCATTGCTCCCGAGCCATGGTAGGGGAATCTGGCCTCGAGACGTGTTGAAGAAGGTCTCTCGAGGTCTTTCCCGGGTTGAGGCAGGAAACCCTGGGTTCCCTCGACTTGTGCAGGTGACCTCAGGGGGCTTCTCATGGTGGCTCTGAGAAGCCAGGGAAACTGGAGGTGGGAGGGGCCTCTCGGGACTCCACTGGGTTTGGTGCATTGGAAGAGGGCCTCATCTCCAGTTGAGGCAGGAACCGCAGGGTACCTCTGATTTCAGACTCCGATCGCAGGGTCCCTGCAGACTGGGGACAGGAGAGTCAGGCCTCGTCTTGGGTTGAGGCATGGAACTCCGCTTGCCTCTCGAGATGTCCCCGGGGAGAGAGGCCGCTTGTCGAGCTGTATTTGGAACCTGGGGTTTTTCCGAACGATGCACGGAAAAACTGCCCCTTCGTGTTGACTTCATTCACAGGGTGGAGTTCGGAGAGGTGTCCGGGCATCGGGTTCTTATCAAGAGGGGACCGGGAAATCGGGGTCCTACGGAATGTGGAACCACCCACGAGGCCACGTCTGGAATGTCTTCGTGAGACCGGCCTCATCCTGAGGTGCGACCGGAAGGTCGGGAACCCCTTCCAGACAAAGCAGGGGAGTCGACCCTCCTGTCCAGATCAGGAGGGGAGAAAGGGCTCAGAGGAGGGGGTGCCGGAAAACCTCAGTGTTCCTCTCGAGGGAGACCGGGATTTCGGGGAACTTTGTGGGTCGCATCAAGGGTGCCAAGTGCCCTTTCGACCTCCAATTCCTAACGTGGGACTTCTCCTGAGGCGCTGTAGCGGGAAAGGGCTTCATCTTGCGATGACGGGGGAGCCACGTGGTTTTTCTCGAGTTACGGCGGGATTCTCGAGTTACGACGGGGAATTCAGGCTGCCTCTTGTGTTGGCCCAGGCAAGTCCAATCTTCCATTCGAGTTGCGAAGGAAAGCTGGGGATTGCTCTCGAGTGACTGCAGGGCCAATAGACCTCATCTAGGCTTGTGTCCAGAAGCCAATGTTCCTCTCCAGGGGCGACAGGGATCTCGGGGTTGCATTCCAGACGCACCCGGGGAGACAGGCATTCATCTCGAGTGGAAGCAAAGAACCCCGCTCTGCTCTCGAATCGCGACGGGTATCTCTTGGAGCTCACTGGGTGGACTCAAGGGAGTCAAGCCTCCTGAGGCGTTTGGAGAGAGGTCGCGAGATTGGTCTCTAGGCCATGCAGGAGACGAAGGCCCTCATCTCTCGATGACGGGGGAATCTCGGGGTTGTTCTCGAGCGGCGGCCCCAGTGTGCGGTTTCTCACGAGGTACGACGGCGAGGTCAGTGAGCCTCTCGTGGGGCGCCAGGGAAGTCGGGTCTCCATGCGAGTGGCGAGGGGAGCGCGTCATTGCTCCCGAGCCATGGTAGGGGAATCTGGCCTCGAGACGTGTTGAAGAAGGTCTCTCGAGGTCTTTCCCGGGTTGAGGCAGGAAACCCTGGGTTCCCTCGACTTGTGCAGGTGACCTCAGGGGGCTTCTCATGGTGGCTCTGAGAAGCCAGGGAAACTGGAGGTGGGAGGGGCCTCTCGGGACTCCACTGGGTTTGGTGCATTGGAAGAGGGCCTCATCTCCAGTTGAGGCAGGAACCGCAGGGTACCTCTGATTTCAGACTCCGATCGCAGGGTCCCTGCAGACTGGGGACAGGAGAGTCAGGCCTCGTCTTGGGTTGAGGCATGGAACTCCGCTTGCCTCTCGAGATGTCCCCGGGGAGAGAGGCCGCTTGTCGAGCTGTATTTGGAACCTGGGGTTTTTCCGAACGATGCACGGAAAAACTGCCCCTTCGTGTTGACTTCATTCACAGGGTGGAGTTCGGAGAGGTGTCCGGGCATCGGGTTCTTATCAAGAGGGGACCGGGAAATCGGGGTCCTACGGAATGTGGAACCACCCACGAGGCCACGTCTGGAATGTCTTCGTGAGACCGGCCTCATCCTGAGGTGCGACCGGAAGGTCGGGAACCCCTTCCAGACAAAGCAGGGGAGTCGACCCTCCTGTCCAGATCAGGAGGGGAGAAAGGGCTCAGAGGAGGGGGTGCCGGAAAACCTCAGTGTTCCTCTCGAGGGAGACCGGGATTTCGGGGAACTTTGTGGGTCGCATCAAGGGTGCCAAGTGCCCTTTCGACCTCCAATTCCTAACGTGGGACTTCTCCTGAGGCGCTGTAGCGGGAAAGGGCTTCATCTTGCGATGACGGGGGAGCCACGTGGTTTTTCTCGAGTTACGGCGGGATTCTCGAGTTACGACGGGGAATTCAGGCTGCCTCTTGTGTTGGCCCAGGCAAGTCCAATCTTCCATTCGAGTTGCGAAGGAAAGCTGGGGATTGCTCTCGAGTGACTGCAGGGCCAATAGACCTCATCTAGGCTTGTGTCCAGAAGCCAATGTTCCTCTCCAGGGGCGACAGGGATCTCGGGGTTGCATTCCAGACGCACCCGGGGAGACAGGCATTCATCTCGAGTGGAAGCAAAGAACCCCGCTCTGCTCTCGAATCGCGACGGGTATCTCTTGGAGCTCACTGGGTGGACTCAAGGGAGTCAAGCCTCCTGAGGCGTTTGGAGAGAGGTCGCGAGATTGGTCTCTAGGCCATGCAGGAGACGAAGGCCCTCATCTCTCGATGACGGGGGAATCTCGGGGTTGTTCTCGAGCGGCGGCCCCAGTGTGCGGTTTCTCACGAGGTACGACGGCGAGGTCAGTGAGCCTCTCGTGGGGCGCCAGGGAAGTCGGGTCTCCATGCGAGTGGCGAGGGGGAGCGCGTCATTGCTCCCGAGCCATGGTAGGGGAATCTGGCCTCGAGACGTGTTGAAGAAGGTCTCTCGAGGTCTTTCCCGGGTTGAGGCAGGAAACCCTGGGTTCCCTCGACTTGTGCAGGTGACCTCAGGGGGCTTCTCATGGTGGCTCTGAGAAGCCAGGGAAACTGGAGGTGGGAGGGGCCTCTCGGGACTCCACTGGGTTTGGTGCATTGGAAGAGGGCCTCATCTCCAGTTGAGGCAGGAACCGCAGGGTACCTCTGATTTCAGACTCCGATCGCAGGGTCCCTGCAGACTGGGGACAGGAGAGTCAGGCCTCGTCTTGGGTTGAGGCATGGAACTCCGCTTGCCTCTCGAGATGTCCCCGGGGAGAGAGGCCGCTTGTCGAGCTGTATTTGGAACCTGGGGTTTTTCCGAACGATGCACGGAAAAACTGCCCCTTCGTGTTGACTTCATTCACAGGGTGGAGTTCGGAGAGGTGTCCGGGCATCGGGTTCTTATCAAGAGGGGACCGGGAAATCGGGGTCCTACGGAATGTGGAACCACCCACGAGGCCACGTCTGGAATGTCTTCGTGAGACCGGCCTCATCCTGAGGTGCGACCGGAAGGTCGGGAACCCCTTCCAGACAAAGCAGGGGAGTCGACCCTCCTGTCCAGATCAGGAGGGGAGAAAGGGCTCAGAGGAGGGGGTGCCGGAAAACCTCAGTGTTCCTCTCGAGGGAGACCGGGATTTCGGGGAACTTTGTGGGTCGCATCAAGGGTGCCAAGTGCCCTTTCGACCTCCAATTCCTAACGTGGGACTTCTCCTGAGGCGCTGTAGCGGGAAAGGGCTTCATCTTGCGATGACGGGGGAGCCACGTGGTTTTTCTCGAGTTACGGCGGGATTCTCGAGTTACGACGGGGAATTCAGGCTGCCTCTTGTGTTGGCCCAGGCAAGTCCAATCTTCCATTCGAGTTGCGAAGGAAAGCTGGGGATTGCTCTCGAGTGACTGCAGGGCCAATAGACCTCATCTAGGCTTGTGTCCAGAAGCCAATGTTCCTCTCCAGGGGCGACAGGGATCTCGGGGTTGCATTCCAGACGCACCCGGGGAGACAGGCATTCATCTCGAGTGGAAGCAAAGAACCCCGCTCTGCTCTCGAATCGCGACGGGTATCTCTTGGAGCTCACTGGGTGGACTCAAGGGAGTCAAGCCTCCTGAGGCGTTTGGAGAGAGGTCGCGAGATTGGTCTCTAGGCCATGCAGGAGACGAAGGCCCTCATCTCTCGATGACGGGGGAATCTCGGGGTTGTTCTCGAGCGGCGGCCCCAGTGTGCGGTTTCTCACGAGGTACGACGGCGAGGTCAGTGAGCCTCTCGTGGGGCGCCAGGGAAGTCGGGTCTCCATGCGAGTGGCGAGGGGAGCGCGTCATTGCTCCCGAGCCATGGTAGGGGAATCTGGCCTCGAGACGTGTTGAAGAAGGTCTCTCGAGGTCTTTCCCGGGTTGAGGCAGGAAACCCTGGGTTCCCTCGACTTGTGCAGGTGACCTCAGGGGGCTTCTCATGGTGGCTCTGAGAAGCCAGGGAAACTGGAGGTGGGAGGGGCCTCTCGGGACTCCACTGGGTTTGGTGCATTGGAAGAGGGCCTCATCTCCAGTTGAGGCAGGAACCGCAGGGTACCTCTGATTTCAGACTCCGATCGCAGGGTCCCTGCAGACTGGGGACAGGAGAGTCAGGCCTCGTCTTGGGTTGAGGCATGGAACTCCGCTTGCCTCTCGAGATGTCCCCGGGGAGAGAGGCCGCTTGTCGAGCTGTATTTGGAACCTGGGGTTTTTCCGAACGATGCACGGAAAAACTGCCCCTTCGTGTTGACTTCATTCACAGGGTGGAGTTCGGAGAGGTGTCCGGGCATCGGGTTCTTATCAAGAGGGGACCGGGAAATCGGGGTCCTACGGAATGTGGAACCACCCACGAGGCCACGTCTGGAATGTCTTCGTGAGACCGGCCTCATCCTGAGGTGCGACCGGAAGGTCGGGAACCCCTTCCAGACAAAGCAGGGGAGTCGACCCTCCTGTCCAGATCAGGAGGGGAGAAAGGGCTCAGAGGAGGGGGTGCCGGAAAACCTCAGTGTTCCTCTCGAGGGAGACCGGGATTTCGGGGAACTTTGTGGGTCGCATCAAGGGTGCCAAGTGCCCTTTCGACCTCCAATTCCTAACGTGGGACTTCTCCTGAGGCGCTGTAGCGGGAAAGGGCTTCATCTTGCGATGACGGGGGAGCCACGTGGTTTTTCTCGAGTTACGGCGGGATTCTCGAGTTACGACGGGGAATTCAGGCTGCCTCTTGTGTTGGCCCAGGCAAGTCCAATCTTCCATTCGAGTTGCGAAGGAAAGCTGGGGATTGCTCTCGAGTGACTGCAGGGCCAATAGACCTCATCTAGGCTTGTGTCCAGAAGCCAATGTTCCTCTCCAGGGGCGACAGGGATCTCGGGGTTGCATTCCAGACGCACCCGGGGAGACAGGCATTCATCTCGAGTGGAAGCAAAGAACCCCGCTCTGCTCTCGAATCGCGACGGGTATCTCTTGGAGCTCACTGGGTGGACTCAAGGGAGTCAAGCCTCCTGAGGCGTCTGGAGAGAGGTCGCGAGATTGGTCGCTAGGCCATGCAGGAGACGAAGGCCCTCATCTCTCGATGACGGGGGAATCTCGGGGTTGTTCTCGAGCGGCGGCCCCAGTGTGCGGTTTCTCACGAGGTACGACGGCGAGGTCAGTGAGCCTCTCGTGGGGCGCCAGGGAAGTCGGGTCTCCATGCGAGTGGCGAGGGGAGCGCGTCATTGCTCCCGAGCCATGGTAGGGGAATCTGGCCTCGAGACGTGTTGAAGAAGGTCTCTCGAGGTCTTTCCCGGGTTGAGGCAGGAAACCCTGGGTTCCCTCGACTTGTGCGGGTGACCTCAGGGGGCTTCTCATGGTGGCTCTGAGAAGCCAGGGAAACTGGAGGTGGGAGGGGCCTCTCGGGACTCCATTGGGTTTGGTGCATTGGAAGAGGGCCTCATCTCCAGTTGAGGCAGGAACCGCAGGGTACCTCAGATTTCAGACTCCGATCGCAGGGTCCCTGCAGACTGGGGACAGGAGAGTCAGGCCTCGTCTTGGGTTGAGGCATGGAACTCCGCTTGCCTCTCGAGATGTCCCCGGGGAGAGAGGCCGCTTGTCGAGCCGTATTTGGAACCTGGGGTTTTTCCGAACGATGCACGGAAAAACTGCCCCTTCGTGTTGACTTCATTCTCAGGGTGGAGTTCGGAGAGGTGTCCGGGCATCGGGTTCTTATCAAGAGGGGACCGGGAAATCGGGGTCCTACGGAATGTGGAACGACCCACGAGGCCACGTCTGGAATGTCTTCGTGAGACCGGCCTCATCCTGAAGTGCGACCGGAAGGTCGGGAACCCCTTCCAGACAAAGCAGGGGAGTCGACCCTCCTGTCCAGATCAGGAGGGGAGAAAGGGCTCAGAGGAGGGGGTGCCGGAAAACCTCAGTGTTCCTCTCGAGGGAGACCGGGACTTCGGGGAACTTTGTGGGTCGCATCAAGGGTGCCAAGTGCCCTTTCGACCTCCAATTCCTAACGTGGGACTTCTCCTGAGGCGCTGTAGCGGGAAAAGGCTTCATCTTGCGATGACGGGGGAGCCACGTGGTTTTTCTCGAGTTACGGCGGGATTCTCGAGTTACGACGGGGAATTCAGGCTGCCTCTTGTGTTGGCCCAGGCAAGTCCAATCTTCCATTCGAGTTGCGAAGGAAAGCTGGGGATTGCTCTCGAGTGACTGCAGGGCCAATGGACCTCATCTAGGCTTGTGTCCAGAAGCCAATGTTCCTCTCCAGGGGCGACAGGGATCTCGGGGTTGCATTCCAGACGCACCCGGGGAGACAGGCATTCATCTCGAGTGGAAGCAAAGAACCCCGCTCTGCTCTCGAATCGCGACGGGTATCTCTTGGATCTCACTGGGTGGACTCAAGGGAGTCAAGCCTCCTGAGGCGTTTGGAGAGAGGTCGCGAGATTGGTCTCTAGGCCATGCAGGAGACGAAGGCCCTCATCTCTCGATGACGGGGGGATCTCGGGGTTGTTCTCGAGCGGCGGCCCCAGTGTGCGGTTTCTCACGAGGTACGACGGCGAGGTCAGTGAGCCTCTCGTGGGGCGCCAGGGAAGTCGGGTCTCCATGCGAGTGGCGAGGGGAGCGCGTCATTGCTCCCGAGCCATGGTAGGGGAATCTGGCCTCGAGACGTGTTGAAGAAGGTCTCTCGAGGTCTTTCCCGGGTTGAGGCAGGAAACCCTGGGTTCCCTCGACTTGTGCAGGTGACCTCAGGGGGCTTCTCATGGTGGCTCTGAGAAGCCAGGGAAACTGGAGGTGGGAGGGGCCTCTCGGGACTCCACTGGGTTTGGTGCATTGGAAGAGGGCCTCATCTCCAGTTGAGGCAGGAACCGCAGGGTACCTCTGATTTCAGACTCCGATCGCAGGGTCCCTGCAGACTGGGGACAGGAGAGTCAGGCCTCGTCTTGGGTTGAGGCATGGAACTCCGCTTGCCTCTCGAGATGTCCCCGGGGAGAGAGGCCGCTTGTCGAGCTGTATTTGGAACCTGGGGTTTTTTCCGAACGATGCACGGAAAAACTGCCCCTTCGTGTTGACTTCATTCACAGGGTGGAGTTCGGAGAGGTGTCCGGGCATCGGGTTCTTATCAAGAGGGGACCGGGAAATCGGGGTCCTACGGAATGTGGAAGCACCCACGAGGCCACGTCTGGAATGTCTTCGTGAGACCGGCCTCATCCTGAGGTGCGACCGGAAGGTCGGGAACCCCTTCCAGACAAAGCAGGGGAGTCGACCCTCCTGTCCAGATCAGGAGGGGAGAAAGGGCTCAGAGGAGGGGGTGCCGGAAACCTCAGTGTTCCTCTCGAGGGAGACCGGGACTTCGGGGAACTTTGTGGGTCGCATCAAGGGTGCAAAGTGCCCTTTCGACCTCCAATTCCTAACGTGGGTCTTCTCCTGAGGCGCTGTAGCGGGAAAGGGCTTCATCTTGCGATGACGGGGGAGCCACGTGGTTTTTCTCGAGTTACGGCGGGATTCTCGAGTTACGACGGGGAATTCAGGCTGCCTCTTGTGTTGGCCCAGGCAAGTCCAATCTTCCGTTCGAGTTGCGAAGGAAAGCTGGGGATTGCTCTCGAGTGACTGCAGGGCCAATAGACCTCATCTAGGCTTGTGTCCAGAAGCCAATGTTCCTCTCCAGGGGCGACAGGGATCTCGGGGTTGCATTCCAGACGCACCCGGGGAGACAGGCATTCACCTCGAGTGGAAGCAAAGAAACCCGCTCTGCTCTCGAATCGCGACGGGTATCTCTTGGAGCTCACTGGGTGGACTCAAGGGAGTCAAGCCTCCTGAGGCGTTTGGAGAGAGGTCGCGAGATTGGTCTCTAGGCCATGCAGGAGACGAAGGCCCTCATCTCTCGATGACGCGGGAATCTCGGGGTTGTTCTCGAGCGGCGGCCCCAGTGTGCGGTTTCTCACGAGGTACGACGGCGAGGTCAGTGAGCCTCTCGTGGGGCGCCAGGGAAGTCGGGTCTCCATGCGAGTGGCGAGGGGAGCGCGTCATTGCTCCCGAGCCATGGTAGGGGAATCTGGCCTCGAGACGTGTTGAAGAAGGTCTCTCGAGGTCTTTCCCGGGTTGAGGCAGGAAACCCTGGGTTCCCTCGACTTGTGCAGGTGACCTCAGGGGGCTTCTCATGGTGGCTCTGAGAAGCCAGGGAAACTGGAGGTGGGAGGGGCCTCTCGGGACTCCACTGGGTTTGGTGCATTGGAAGAGGGCCTCATCTCCAGTTGAGGCAGGAACCGCAGGGTACCTCTGATTTCAGACTCCGATCGCAGGGTCCCTGCAGACTGGGGACAGGAGAGTCAGGCCTCGTCTTGGGTTGAGGCATGGAACTCCGCTTGCCTCTCGAGATGTCCCCGGGGAGAGAGGCCGCTTGTCGAGCTGTATTTGGAACCTGGGGTTTTTCCGAACGATGCACGGAAAAACTGCCCCTTCGTGTTGACTTCATTCACAGGGTGGAGTTCGGAGAGGTGTCCGGGCATCGGGTTCTTATCAAGAGGGGACCGGGAAATCGGGGTCCTACGGAATGTGGAACCACCCACGAGGCCACGTCTGGAATGTCTTCGTGAGACCGGCCTCATCCTGAGGTGCGACCGGAAGGTCGGGAACCCCTTCCAGACAAAGCAGGGGAGTCGACCCTCCTGTCCAGATCAGGAGGGGAGAAAGGGCTCAGAGGAGGGGGTGCCGGAAAACCTCAGTGTTCCTCTCGAGGGAGACCGGGACTTCGGGGAACTTTGTGGGTCGCATCAAGGGTGCCAAGTGCCCTTTCGACCTCCAATTCCTAACGTGGGACTTCTCCTGAGGCGCTGTAGCGGGAAAGGGCTTCATCTTGCGATGACGGGGGAGCCACGTGGTTTTTCTCGAGTTACGGCGGGATTCTCGAGTTACGACGGGGAATTCAGGCTGCCTCTTGTGTTGGCCCAGGCAAGTCCAATCTTCCATTCGAGTTGCGAAGGAAAGCTGGGGATTGCTCTCGAGTGACTGCAGGGCCAATAGACCTCATCTAGGCTTGTGTCCAGAAGCCAATGTTCCTCTCCAGGGGCGACAGGGATCTCGGGGTTGCATTCCAGACGCACCCGGGGAGACAGGCATTCATCTCGAGTGGAAGCAAAGAACCCCGCTCTGCTCTCGAATCGCGACGGGTATCTCTTGGAGCTCACTGGGTGGACTCAAGGGAGTCAAGCCTCCTGAGGCGTTTGGAGAGAGGTCGCGAGATTGGTCTCTAGGCCATGCAGGAGACGAAGGCCCTCATCTCTCGATGACGGGGGAATCTCGGGGTTGTTCTCGAGCGGCGGCCCCAGTGTGCGGTTTCTCACGAGGTACGACGGCGAGGTCAGTGAGCCTCTCGTGGGGCGCCAGGGAAGTCGGGTCTCCATGCGAGTGGCGAGGGGAGCGCGTCATTGCTCCCGAGCCATGGTAGGGGAATCTGGCCTCGAGACGTGTTGAAGAAGGTCTCTCGAGGTCTTTCCCGGGTTGAGGCAGGAAACCCTGGGTTCCCTCGACTTGTGCAGGTGACCTCAGGGGGCTTCTCATGGTGGCTCTGAGAAGCCAGGGAAACTGGAGGTGGGAGGGGCCTCTCGGGACTCCACTGGGTTTGGTGCATTGGAAGAGGGCCTCATCTCCAGTTGAGGCAGGAACCGCAGGGTACCTCTGATTTCAGACTCCGATCGCAGGGTCCCTGCAGACTGGGGACAGGAGAGTCAGGCCTCGTCTTGGGTTGAGGCATGGAACTCCGCTTGCCTCTCGAGATGTCCCCGGGGAGAGAGGCCGCTTGTCGAGCTGTATTTGGAACCTGGGGTTTTTCCGAACGACTGCCCCTTCGTGTTGACTTCATTCACAGGGTGGAGTTCGGAGAGGTGTCCGGGCATCGGGTTCTTATCAAGAGGGGACCGGGAAATCGGGGTCCTACGGAATGTGGAACCACCCACGAGGCCACGTCTGGAATGTCTTCGTGAGACCGGCCTCATCCTGAGGTGCGACCGGAAGGTCGGGAACCCCTTCCAGACAAAGCAGGGGAGTCGACCCTCCTGTCCAGATCAGGAGGGGAGAAAGGGCTCAGAGGAGGGGGTGCCGGAAAACCTCAGTGTTCCTCTCGAGGGAGACCGGGATTTCGGGGAACTTTGTGGGTCGCATCAAGGGTGCCAAGTGCCCTTTCGACCTCCAATTCCTAACGTGGGACTTCTCCTGAGGCGCTGTAGCGGGAAAGGGCTTCATCTTGCGATGACGGGGGAGCCACGTGGTTTTTCTCGAGTTACGGCGGGATTCTCGAGTTACGACGGGGAATTCAGGCTGCCTCTTGTGTTGGCCCAGGCAAGTCCAATCTTCCATTCGAGTTGCGAAGGAAAGCTGGGGATTGCTCTCGAGTGACTGCAGGGCCAATAGACCTCATCTAGGCTTGTGTCCAGAAGCCAATGTTCCTCTCCAGGGGCGACAGGGATCTCGGGGTTGCATTCCAGACGCACCCGGGGAGACAGGCATTCATCTCGAGTGGAAGCAAAGAACCCCGCTCTGCTCTCGAATCGCGACGGGTATCTCTTGGAGCTCACTGGGTGGACTCAAGGGAGTCAAGCCTCCTGAGGCGTTTGGAGAGAGGTCGCGAGATTGGTCTCTAGGCCATGCAGGAGACGAAGGCCCTCATCTCTCGATGACGGGGGAATCTCGGGGTTGTTCTCGAGCGGCGGCCCCAGTGTGCGGTTTCTCACGAGGTACGACGGCGAGGTCAGTGAGCCTCTCGTGGGGCGCCAGGGAAGTCGGGTCTCCATGCGAGTGGCGAGGGGAGCGCGTCATTGCTCCCGAGCCATGGTAGGGGAATCTGGCCTCGAGACGTGTTGAAGAAGGTCTCTCGAGGTCTTTCCCGGGTTGAGGCAGGAAACCCTGGGTTCCCTCGACTTGTGCAGGTGACCTCAGGGGGCTTCTCATGGTGGCTCTGAGAAGCCAGGGAAACTGGAGGTGGGAGGGGCCTCTCGGGACTCCACTGGGTTTGGTGCATTGGAAGAGGGCCTCATCTCCAGTTGAGGCAGGAACCGCAGGGTACCTCTGATTTCAGACTCCGATCGCAGGGTCCCTGCAGACTGGGGACAGGAGAGTCAGGCCTCGTCTTGGGTTGAGGCATGGAACTCCGCTTGCCTCTCGAGATGTCCCCGGGGAGAGAGGCCGCTTGTCGAGCTGTATTTGGAACCTGGGGTTTTTCCGAACGATGCACGGAAAAACTGCCCCTTCGTGTTGACTTCATTCACAGGGTGGAGTTCGGAGAGGTGTCCGGGCATCGGGTTCTTATCAAGAGGGGACCGGGAAATCGGGGTCCTACGGAATGTGGAACCACCCACGAGGCCACGTCTGGAATGTCTTCGTGAGACCGGCCTCATCCTGAGGTGCGACCGGAAGGTCGGGAACCCCTTCCAGACAAAGCAGGGGAGTCGACCCTCCTGTCCAGATCAGGAGGGGAGAAAGGGCTCAGAGGAGGGGTGCCGGAAAACCTCAGTGTTCCTCTCGAGGGAGACCGGGATTTCGGGGAACTTTGTGGGTCGCATCAAGGGTGCCAAGTGCCCTTTCGACCTCCAATTCCTAACGTGGGACTTCTCCTGAGGCGCTGTAGCGGGAAAGGGCTTCATCTTGCGATGACGGGGGAGCCACGTGGTTTTTCTCGAGTTACGGCGGGATTCTCGAGTTACGACGGGGAATTCAGGCTGCCTCTTGTGTTGGCCCAGGCAAGTCCAATCTTCCATTCGAGTTGCGAAGGAAAGCTGGGGATTGCTCTCGAGTGACTGCAGGGCCAATAGACCTCATCTAGGCTTGTGTCCAGAAGCCAATGTTCCTCTCCAGGGGCGACAGGGATCTCGGGGTTGCATTCCAGACGCACCCGGGGAGACAGGCATTAATCTCGAGTGGAAGCAAAGAACCCCGCTCTGCTCTCGAATCGCGACGGGTATCTCTTGGAGCTCACTGGGTGGACTCAAGGGAGTCAAGCCTCCTGAGGCGTTTGGAGAGAGGTCGCGAGATTGGTCTCTAGGCCATGCAGGAGACGAAGGCCCTCATCTCTCGATGACGGGGGAATCTCGGGGTTGTTCTCGAGCGGCGGCCCCAGTGTGCGGTCTCTCACGAGGTACGACGGCGAGGTCAGTGAGCCTCTCGTGGGGCGCCAGGGAAGTCGGGTCTCCATGCGAGTGGCGAGGGGAGCGCGTCATTGCTCCCGAGCCATGGTAGGGGAGGGAATCTGGCCTCGAGACGTGTTGAAGAAGGTCTCTCGAGGTCTTTCCCGGGTTGAGGCAGGAAACCCTGGGTTCCCTCGACTTGTGCAGGTGACCTCAGGGGGCTTCTCATGGTGGCTCTGAGAAGCCAGGGAAACTGGAGGTGGGAGGGGCCTCTCGGGACTCCACTGGGTTTGGTGCATTGGAAGAGGGCCTGATCTCCAGTTGAGGCAGGAACCGCAGGGTACCTCTGATTTGAGACTCCGATCGCGGGGTCCCTGCAGACTGGGGACAGGAGAGTCAGGCCTCGTCTTGGGTTGAGGCATGGAACTCCGCTTGCCTCTCGAGATGTCCCCGGGGAGAGAGGCCGCTTGTCGAGCTGTATTTGGAACCTGGGGTTTTTTCCGAACGATGCACGGAAAAACTTCCCCTTCGTGTTGACTTCATTCACAGGGTGGAGTTCGGAGAGGTGTCCGGGCATCGGGTTCTTATCAAGAGGGGACCGGGAAATCGGGGTCCTACGGAATGTGGAACCACCCACGAGGCCACGTCTGGAATGTCTTCGTGAGACCGGCCTCACCCTGAGGTGCGACCGGAAGGTCGGGAACCCCTTCCAGACAAAGCAGGGGAGTCGACCCTCCTGTCCAGATCAGGAGGGGAGAAAGGGCTCAGAGGAGGGGTGCCGGAAAACCTCAGTGTTCCTCTCGAGGGAGACCGGGATTTCGGGGAACTTTGTGGGTCGCATCAAGGGTGCCAAGTGCCCTTTCGACCTCCAATTCCTAACGTGGGACTTCTCCTGAGGCGCTGTAGCGGGAAAGGGCTTCATCTTGCGATGACGGGGGAGCCACGTGGTTTTTCTCGAGTTACGGCGGGATTCTCGAGTTACGACGGGGAATTCAGGCTGCCTCTTGTGTTGGCCCAGGCAAGTCCAATCTTCCATTCGAGTTGCGAAGGAAAGCTGGGGATTGCTCTCGAGTGACTGCAGGGCCAATAGACCTCATCTAGGCTTGTGTCCAGAAGCCAATGTTCCTCTCCAGGGGCGACAGGGATCTCGGGGTTGCATTCCAGACGCACCCGGGGAGACAGGCATTCATCTCGAGTGGAAGCAAAGAACCCCGCTCTGCTCTCGAATCGCGACGGGTATCTCTTGGAGCTCACTGGGTGGACTCAAGGGAGTCAAGCCTCCTGAGGCGTTTGGAGAGAGGTCGCGAGATTGGTCTCTAGGCCATGCAGGAGACGAAGGCCCTCATCTCTCGATGACGGGGGAATCTCGGGGTTGTTCTCGAGCGGCGGCCCCAGTGTGCGGTTTCTCACGAGGTACGACGGCGAGGTCAGTGAGCCTCTCGTGGGGCGCCAGGGAAGTCGGGTCTCCATGCGAGTGGCGAGGGGAGCGCGTCATTGCTCCCGAGCCATGGTAGGGGAATCTGGCCTCGAGACGTGTTGAAGAAGGTCTCTCGAGGTCTTTCCCGGGTTGAGGCAGGAAACCCTGGGTTCCCTCGACTTGTGCAGGTGACCTCAGGGGGCTTCTCATGGTGGCTCTGAGAAGCCAGGGAAACTGGAGGTGGGAGGGGCCTCTCGGGACTCCACTGGGTTTGGTGCATTGGAAGAGGGCCTCATCTCCAGTTGAGGCAGGAACCGCAGGGTACCTCTGATTTCAGACTCCGATCGCAGGGTCCCTGCAGACTGGGGACAGGAGAGTCAGGCCTCGTCTTGGGTTGAGGCATGGAACTCCGCTTGCCTCTCGAGATGTCCCCGGGGAGAGAGGCCGCTTGTCGAGCTGTATTTGGAACCTGGGGTTTTTCCGAACGATGCACGGAAAAACTGCCCCTTCGTGTTGACTTCATTCACAGGGTGGAGTTCGGAGAGGTGTCCGGGCATCGGGTTCTTATCAAGAGGGGACCGGGAAATCGGGGTCCTACGGAATGTGGAACCACCCACGAGGCCACGTCTGGAATGTCTTCGTGAGACCGGCCTCATCCTGAGGTGCGACCGGAAGGTCGGGAACCCCTTCCAGACAAAGCAGGGGAGTCGACCCTCCTGTCCAGATCAGGAGGGGAGAAAGGGCTCAGAGGAGGGGGTGCCGGAAAACCTCAGTGTTCCTCTCGAGGGAGACCGGGATTTCGGGGAACTTTGTGGGTCGCATCAAGGGTGCCAAGTGCCCTTTCGACCTCCAATTCCTAACGTGGGACTTCTCCTGAGGCGCTGTAGCGGGAAAGGGCTTCATCTTGCGATGACGGGGGAGCCACGTGGTTTTTCTCGAGTTACGGCGGGATTCTCGAGTTACGACGGGGAATTCAGGCTGCCTCTTGTGTTGGCCCAGGCAAGTCCAATCTTCCATTCGAGTTGCGAAGGAAAGCTGGGGATTGCTCTCGAGTGACTGCAGGGCCAATAGACCTCATCTAGGCTTGTGTCCAGAAGCCAATGTTCCTCTCCAGGGGCGACAGGGATCTCGGGGTTGCATTCCAGACGCACCCGGGGAGACAGGCATTCATCTCGAGTGGAAGCAAAGAACCCCGCTCTGCTCTCGAATCGCGACGGGTATCTCTTGGAGCTCACTGGGTGGACTCAAGGGAGTCAAGCCTCCTGAGGCGTTTGGAGAGAGGTCGCGAGATTGGTCTCTAGGCCATGCAGGAGACGAAGGCCCTCATCTCTCGATGACGGGGGAATCTCGGGGTTGTTCTCGAGCGGCGGCCCCAGTGTGCGGTTTCTCACGAGGTACGACGGCGAGGTCAGTGAGCCTCTCGTGGGGCGCCAGGGAAGTCGGGTCTCCATGCGAGTGGCGAGGGGGAGCGCGTCATTGCTCCCGAGCCATGGTAGGGGAATCTGGCCTCGAGACGTGTTGAAGAAGGTCTCTCGAGGTCTTTCCCGGGTTGAGGCAGGAAACCCTGGGTTCCCTCGACTTGTGCAGGTGACCTCAGGGGGCTTCTCATGGTGGCTCTGAGAAGCCAGGGAAACTGGAGGTGGGAGGGGCCTCTCGGGACTCCACTGGGTTTGGTGCATTGGAAGAGGGCCTCATCTCCAGTTGAGGCAGGAACCGCAGGGTACCTCTGATTTCAGACTCCGATCGCAGGGTCCCTGCAGACTGGGGACAGGAGAGTCAGGCCTCGTCTTGGGTTGAGGCATGGAACTCCGCTTGCCTCTCGAGATGTCCCCGGGGAGAGAGGCCGCTTGTCGAGCTGTATTTGGAACCTGGGGTTTTTTCCGAACGATGCACGGAAAAACTGCCCCTTCGTGTTGACTTCATTCACAGGGTGGAGTTCGGAGAGGTGTCCGGGCATCGGGTTCTTATCAAGAGGGGACCGGGAAATCGGGGTCCTACGGAATGTGGAACCACCCACGAGGCCACGTCTGGAATGTCTTCGTGAGACCGGCCTCATCCTGAGGTGCGACCGGAAGGTCGGGAACCCCTTCCAGACAAAGCAGGGGAGTCGACCCTCCTGTCCAGATCAGGAGGGGAGAAAGGGCTCAGAGGAGGGGGTGCCGGAAAACCTCAGTGTTCCTCTCGAGGGAGACCGGGATTTCGGGGAACTTTGTGGGTCGCATCAAGGGTGCCAAGTGCCCTTTCGACCTCCAATTCCTAACGTGGGACTTCTCCTGAGGCGCTGTAGCGGGAAAGGGCTTCATCTTGCGATGACGGGGGAGCCACGTGGTTTTTCTCGAGTTACGGCGGGATTCTCGAGTTACGACGGGGAATTCAGGCTGCCTCTTGTGTTGGCCCAGGCAAGTCCAATCTTCCATTCGAGTTGCGAAGGAAAGCTGGGGATTGCTCTCGAGTGACTGCAGGGCCAATAGACCTCATCTAGGCTTGTGTCCAGAAGCCAATGTTCCTCTCCAGGGGCGACAGGGATCTCGGGGTTGCATTCCAGACGCACCCGGGGAGACAGGCATTCATCTCGAGTGGAAGCAAAGAACCCCGCTCTGCTCTCGAATCGCGACGGGTATCTCTTGGAGCTCACTGGGTGGACTCAAGGGAGTCAAGCCTCCTGAGGCGTTTGGAGAGAGGTCGCGAGATTGGTCTCTAGGCCATGCAGGAGACGAAGGCCCTCATCTCTCGATGACGGGGGAATCTCGGGGTTGTTCTCGAGCGGCGGCCCCAGTGTGCGGTTTCTCACGAGGTACGACGGCGAGGTCAGTGAGCCTCTCGTGGGGCGCCAGGGAAGTCGGGTCTCCATGCGAGTGGCGAGGGGAGCGCGTCATTGCTCCCGAGCCATGGTAGGGGAATCTGGCCTCGAGACGTGTTGAAGAAGGTCTCTCGAGGTCTTTCCCGGGTTGAGGCAGGAAACCCTGGGTTCCCTCGACTTGTGCAGGTGACCTCAGGGGGCTTCTCATGGTGGCTCTGAGAAGCCAGGGAAACTGGAGGTGGGAGGGGCCTCTCGGGACTCCACTGGGTTTGGTGCATTGGAAGAGGGCCTCATCTCCAGTTGAGGCAGGAACCGCAGGGTACCTCTGATTTCAGACTCCGATCGCAGGGTCCCTGCAGACTGGGGACAGGAGAGTCAGGCCTCGTCTTGGGTTGAGGCATGGAACTCCGCTTGCCTCTCGAGATGTCCCCGGGGAGAGAGGCCGCTTGTCGAGCTGTATTTGGAACCTGGGGTTTTTCCGAACGATGCACGGAAAAACTGCCCCTTCGTGTTGACTTCATTCACAGGGTGGAGTTCGGAGAGGTGTCCGGGCATCGGGTTCTTATCAAGAGGGGACCGGGAAATCGGGGTCCTACGGAATGTGGAACCACCCACGAGGCCACGTCTGGAATGTCTTCGTGAGACCGGCCTCATCCTGAGGTGCGACCGGAAGGTCGGGAACCCCTTCCAGACAAAGCAGGGGAGTCGACCCTCCTGTCCAGATCAGGAGGGGAGAAAGGGCTCAGAGGAGGGGGTGCCGGAAAACCTCAGTGTTCCTCTCGAGGGAGACCGGGATTTCGGGGAACTTTGTGGGTCGCATCAAGGGTGCCAAGTGCCCTTTCGACCTCCAATTCCTAACGTGGGACTTCTCCTGAGGCGCTGTAGCGGGAAAGGGCTTCATCTTGCGATGACGGGGGAGCCACGTGGTTTTTCTCGAGTTACGGCGGGATTCTCGAGTTACGACGGGGAATTCAGGCTGCCTCTTGTGTTGGCCCAGGCAAGTCCAATCTTCCATTCGAGTTGCGAAGGAAAGCTGGGGATTGCTCTCGAGTGACTGCAGGGCCAATAGACCTCATCTAGGCTTGTGTCCAGAAGCCAATGTTCCTCTCCAGGGGCGACAGGGATCTCGGGGTTGCATTCCAGACGCACCCGGGGAGACAGGCATTCATCTCGAGTGGAAGCAAAGAACCCCGCTCTGCTCTCGAATCGCGACGGGTATCTCTTGGAGCTCACTGGGTGGACTCAAGGGAGTCAAGCCTCCTGAGGCGTTTGGAGAGAGGTCGCGAGATTGGTCTCTAGGCCATGCAGGAGACGAAGGCCCTCATCTCTCGATGACGGGGGAATCTCGGGGTTGTTCTCGAGCGGCGGCCCCAGTGTGCGGTTTCTCACGAGGTACGACGGCGAGGTCAGTGAGCCTCTCGTGGGGCGCCAGGGAAGTCGGGTCTCCATGCGAGTGGCGAGGGGAGCGCGTCATTGCTCCCGAGCCATGGTAGGGGAATCTGGCCTCGAGACGTGTTGAAGAAGGTCTCTCGAGGTCTTTCCCGGGTTGAGGCAGGAAACCCTGGGTTCCCTCGACTTGTGCAGGTGACCTCAGGGGGCTTCTCATGGTGGCTCTGAGAAGCCAGGGAAACTGGAGGTGGGAGGGGCCTCTCGGGACTCCACTGGGTTTGGTGCATTGGAAGAGGGCCTCATCTCCAGTTGAGGCAGGAACCGCAGGGTACCTCTGATTTCAGACTCCGATCGCAGGGTCCCTGCAGACTGGGGACAGGAGAGTCAGGCCTCGTCTTGGGTTGAGGCATGGAACTCCGCTTGCCTCTCGAGATGTCCCCGGGGAGAGAGGCCGCTTGTCGAGCTGTATTTGGAACCTGGGGTTTTTCCGAACGATGCACGGAAAAACTGCCCCTTCGTGTTGACTTCATTCACAGGGTGGAGTTCGGAGAGGTGTCCGGGCATCGGGTTCTTATCAAGAGGGGACCGGGAAATCGGGGTCCTACGGAATGTGGAACCACCCACGAGGCCACGTCTGGAATGTCTTCGTGAGACCGGCCTCATCCTGAGGTGCGACCGGAAGGTCGGGAACCCCTTCCAGACAAAGCAGGGGAGTCGACCCTCCTGTCCAGATCAGGAGGGGAGAAAGGGCTCAGAGGAGGGGGTGCCGGAAAACCTCAGTGTTCCTCTCGAGGGAGACCGGGATTTCGGGGAACTTTGTGGGTCGCATCAAGGGTGCCAAGTGCCCTTTCGACCTCCAATTCCTAACGTGGGACTTCTCCTGAGGCGCTGTAGCGGGAAAGGGCTTCATCTTGCGATGACGGGGGAGCCACGTGGTTTTTCTCGAGTTACGGCGGGATTCTCGAGTTACGACGGGGAATTCAGGCTGCCTCTTGTGTTGGCCCAGGCAAGTCCAATCTTCCATTCGAGTTGCGAAGGAAAGCTGGGGATTGCTCTCGAGTGACTGCAGGGCCAATAGACCTCATCTAGGCTTGTGTCCAGAAGCCAATGTTCCTCTCCAGGGGCGACAGGGATCTCGGGGTTGCATTCCAGACGCACCCGGGGAGACAGGCATTCATCTCGAGTGGAAGCAAAGAACCCCGCTCTGCTCTCGAATCGCGACGGGTATCTCTTGGAGCTCACTGGGTGGACTCAAGGGAGTCAAGCCTCCTGAGGCGTTTGGAGAGAGGTCGCGAGATTGGTCTCTAGGCCATGCAGGAGACGAAGGCCCTCATCTCTCGATGACGGGGGAATCTCGGGGTTGTTCTCGAGCGGCGGCCCCAGTGTGCGGTTTCTCACGAGGTACGACGGCGAGGTCAGTGAGCCTCTCGTGGGGCGCCAGGGAAGTCGGGTCTCCATGCGAGTGGCGAGGGGAGCGCGTCATTGCTCCCGAGCCATGGTAGGGGAATCTGGCCTCGAGACGTGTTGAAGAAGGTCTCTCGAGGTCTTTCCCGGGTTGAGGCAGGAAACCCTGGGTTCCCTCGACTTGTGCAGGTGACCTCAGGGGGCTTCTCATGGTGGCTCTGAGAAGCCAGGGAAACTGGAGGTGGGAGGGGCCTCTCGGGACTCCACTGGGTTTGGTGCATTGGAAGAGGGCCTCATCTCCAGTTGAGGCAGGAACCGCAGGGTACCTCTGATTTCAGACTCCGATCGCAGGGTCCCTGCAGACTGGGGACAGGAGAGTCAGGCCTCGTCTTGGGTTGAGGCATGGAACTCCGCTTGCCTCTCGAGATGTCCCCGGGGAGAGAGGCCGCTTGTCGAGCTGTATTTGGAACCTGGGGTTTTTTCCGAACGATGCACGGAAAAACTGCCCCTTCGTGTTGACTTCATTCACAGGGTGGAGTTCGGAGAGGTGTCCGGGCATCGGGTTCTTATCAAGAGGGGACCGGGAAATCGGGGTCCTACGGAATGTGGAACCACCCACGAGGCCACGTCTGGAATGTCTTCGTGAGACCGGCCTCATCCTGAGGTGCGACCGGAAGGTCGGGAACCCCTTCCAGACAAAGCAGGGGAGTCGACCCTCCTGTCCAGATCAGGAGGGGAGAAAGGGCTCAGAGGAGGGGGTGCCGGAAAACCTCAGTGTTCCTCTCGAGGGAGACCGGGATTTCGGGGAACTTTGTGGGTCGCATCAAGGGTGCCAAGTGCCCTTTCGACCTCCAATTCCTAACGTGGGACTTCTCCTGAGGCGCTGTAGCGGGAAAGGGCTTCATCTTGCGATGACGGGGGAGCCACGTGGTTTTTCTCGAGTTACGGCGGGATTCTCGAGTTACGACGGGGAATTCAGGCTGCCTCTTGTGTTGGCCCAGGCAAGTCCAATCTTCCATTCGAGTTGCGAAGGAAAGCTGGGGATTGCTCTCGAGTGACTGCAGGGCCAATAGACCTCATCTAGGCTTGTGTCCAGAAGCCAATGTTCCTCTCCAGGGGCGACAGGGATCTCGGGGTTGCATTCCAGACGCACCCGGGGAGACAGGCATTCATCTCGAGTGGAAGCAAAGAACCCCGCTCTGCTCTCGAATCGCGACGGGTATCTCTTGGAGCTCACTGGGTGGACTCAAGGGAGTCAAGCCTCCTGAGGCGTTTGGAGAGAGGTCGCGAGATTGGTCTCTAGGCCATGCAGGAGACGAAGGCCCTCATCTCTCGATGACGGGGGAATCTCGGGGTTGTTCTCGAGCGGCGGCCCCAGTGTGCGGTTTCTCACGAGGTACGACGGCGAGGTCAGTGAGCCTCTCGTGGGGCGCCAGGGAAGTCGGGTCTCCATGCGAGTGGCGAGGGGAGCGCGTCATTGCTCCCGAGCCATGGTAGGGGAATCTGGCCTCGAGGCGTGTTGAAGAAGGTCTCTCGAGGTCTTTCCCGGGTTGAGGCAGGAAACCCTGGGTTCCCTCGACTTGTGCAGGTGACCTCAGGGGCTTCTCATGGTGGCTCTGAGAAGCCAGGGAAACTGGAGGTGGGAGGGGCCTCTCGGGACTCCACTGGGTTTGGTGCATTGGAAGAGGGCCTCATCTCCAGTTGAGGCAGGAACCGCAAGGTACCTCTGATTTCAGACTCCGATCGCGGGGTCCCTGCAGACTGGGGACAGGAGAGTCAGGCCTCGTCTTGGGTTGAGGCATGGAACTCCGCTTGCCTCTCGAGATGTCCCCGGGGAGAGAGGCCGCTTGTCGAGCCCTATTTGGAACCTGGGGTTTTTCCGAACGATGCACGGAAAAACTGCCCCTTCGTGTTGACTTCATTCACAGGGTGGAGTTCGGAGAGGTGTCCGGGCATCGGGTACTTATCAAGAGGGGACCGGGAAATCGGGGTCCTACGGAATGTGGAACCACCCACGAGGCCACGTCTGGAATGTCTTCGTGAGACCGGCCTCATCCTGAGGTGCGACCGGAAGGTCGGGAACCCCTTCCAGACAAAGCAGGGGAGTCGACCCTCCTGTCCAGATCAGGAGGGGAGAAAGGGCTCAGAGGAGGGGGTGCCGGAAAACCTCAGTGTTCCTCTCGAGGGAGACCGGGACTTCGGGGAACTTTGTGGGTCGCATCAAGGGTGCCAAGGGCCCTTTCGACCTCCAATTCCTAACGTGGGACTTCTCCTGAGGCGCTGTAGCGGGAAAGGGCTTCATCTTGCGATGACGGGGGAGCCACGTGGTTTTTCTCGAGTTACGGCGGGATTCTCGAGTTACGACAGGGAATTCAGGCTGCCTCTTGTGTTGGCCCAGGCAAGTCCAATCTTCCATTCGAGTTGCGAAGGAAAGCTGGGGATTGCTCTCGAGTGACTGCAGGGCCAATAGACCTCATCTAGGCTTGTGTCCAGAAGCCAATGTTCCTCTCCAGGGGCGACAGGGATCTCGGGCTTGCATTCCAGACGCACCCGGGGAGACAGGCATTCATCTCGAGTGGAAGCAAAGAACCCCGCTCTGCTCTCGAATCGCGGCGGGTATCTCTTGGAGCTCACTGGGTGGACTCAAGGGAGTCAAGCCTCCTGAGGCGTCTGGAGAGAGGTCGCGAGATTGGTCGCTAGGCCATGCAGGAGACGAAGGCCCTCATCTCTCGATGACGGGGGAATCTCGGGGTTGTTCTCGAGCGGCGGCCCCAGTGTGCGGTTTCTCACGAGGTACGACGGCGAGGTCAGTGAGCCTCTCGTGGGGCGCCAGGGAAGTCGGGTCTCCATGCGAGTGGCGAGGGGGAGCGCGTCACTGCTCCCGAGCCATGGTAGGGGAATCTGGCCTCGAGGCGTGTTGAAGAAGGTCTCTCGAGGTCTTTCCCGGGTTGAGGCAGGAAACCCTGGGTTCCCTCGACTTGTGCAGGTGACCTCAGGGGGCTTCTCATGGTGGCTCTGAGAAGCCAGGGAAACTGGAGGTGGGAGGGGCCTCTCGGGACTCCACTGGGTTTGGTGCATTGGAAGAGGGCCTCATCTCCAGTTGAGGCAGGAGCCGCAGGGTACCTCTGATTTCAGACTCCGATCGCGGGGTCCCTGCAGACTGGGGACAGGAGAGTCAGGCCTCGTCTTGGGTTGAGGCATGGAACTCCGCTTGCCTCTCGAGATGTCCCCGGGGAGAGAGGCCGCTTGTCGAGCTGTATTTGGAACCTGGGGTTTTTCCGAACGATGCACGGAAAAACTGCCCCTTCGTGTTGACTTCATTCACAGGGTGGAGTTCGGAGAGGTGTCCGGGCATCGGGTTCTTCTCAAGAGGGGACCGGGAAATCGGGGTCCTACGGAATGTGGAACCACCCACGAGGCCACGTCTGGAATGTCTTCGTGAGACCGGCCTCATCCTGAGGTGCGACCGGAAGGTCGGGAACCCCTTCCAGACAAAGCAGGGGAGTCGACCCTCCTGTCCAGATCAGGAGGGGAGAAAGGGCTCAGAGGAGGGGGTGCCGGAAAACCTCAGTGTTCCTCTCGAGGGAGACCGGGACTTCGGGGAACTTTGTGGGTCGCATCAAGGGTGCCAAGTGCCCTTTCGACCTCCAATTCCTAACGTGGGACTTCTCCTGAGGCGCTGTAGCGGGAAAGGGCTTCATCTTGCGATGACAGGGGAGCCACGTGGTTTTTCTCGAGTTACGGCGGGATTCTCGAGTTACGTCGGGGAATTCAGGCTGCCTCTTGTGTTGGCCCAGGCAAGTCCAATCTTCCATTCAAGTTGCGAAGGAAAGCTGGGGATTGCTCTCGAGTGACTGCAGGCCCAATAGACCTCATCTAGGCTTGTGTCCAGAAGCCAATGTTCCTCTCCAGGTGCGACAGGGATCTCGGGGTTGCATTCCAGACGCACCCGGGGAGACAGGCATTCATCTCGAGTGGAAGCAAAGAACACCGCTCTGCTCTCGAATCGCGACGGGTATCTCTTGGAGCTCACTGGGTGGACTCAAGGGAGTCAAGCCTCCTGAGGCGTCTGGAGAGAGGTCGCGAGATTGGTCGCTAGGCCATGCAGGAGACGAAGGCCCTCATCTCTCGATGACGGGGAAATCTCGGGGTTGTTCTCGAGCGGCGGCCCCAGTGTGCGGTTTCTCACGAGGTACGACGGCGAGGTCAGTGAGCCTCTCGTGGGGCGCCAGGGAAGTCGGGTCTCCATGCGAGTGGCGAGGGGAGCGCGTCACTGCTCCCGAGCCATGGTAGGGGAGGGAATCTGGCCTCGAGACGTGTTGAAGAAGGTCTCTCGAGGTCTTTCCCGGGTTGGGGCAGGAAACCCTGGGTTCCCCTCGACTTGTGCAGGTGACCTCAGGGGGCTTCTCATGGTGGCTCTGAGAAGCCAGGGAAACTGGAGGTAGGAGGGGCCTCTCGGGACTCCACTGGGTTTGGTGCATTGGAAGGGGGCCTCATCTCCAGTTGAGGCAGGAGCCGCAGGGTACCTCTGATTTCAGACTCCGATCGCGGGGTCCCTGCAGACTGGGGACAGGAGAGTCAGGCCTCGTCTTGGGTTGAGGCATGGAACTCCGCTTGCCTCTCGAGATGTCCCCGGGGAGAGAGGCCGCTTGTCGAGCTGTATTTGGAACCTGGGGTTTTTCCGAACGATGCACGGAAAAACTGCCCCTTCGTGTTGACTTCATTCACAGGGTGGAGTTCGGAGAGGTGTCCGGGCATCGGGTTCTTATCAAGAGGGGACCGGGAAATCGGGGTCCTACGGAATGTGGAACCACCCACGAGGCCACGTCTGGAATGTCTTCGTGAGACCGGCCTCATCCTGAGGTGCGACCGGAAGGTCGGGAACCCCTTCCAGACAAAGCAGGGGAGTCGACCCTCCTGTCCAGATCAGGAGGGGAGAAAGGGCTCAGAGGAGGGGGTGCCGGAAAACCTCAGTGTTCCTCTCGAGGGAGACCGGGACTTCGGGGAACTTTGTGGGTCGCATCAAGGGTGCCAAGTGCCCTTTCGGCCTCCAATTCCTAACGTGGGACTTCTCCTGAGGCGCTGTAGCGGGAAAGGGCTTCATCTTGCGATGACGGGGGAGCCACGTGGTTTTTCTCGAGTTACGGCGGGATTCTCGAGTTACGACGGGGAATTCAGGCTGCCTCTTGTGTTGGCCCAGGCAAGTCCAATCTTCCATTCGAGTTGCGAAGGAAAGCTGGGGATTGCTCTCGAGTGACTGCAGGGCCAATAGACCTCATCTAGGCTTGTGTCCAGAAGCCAATGTTCCTCTCCAGGGGCGACAGGGATCTCGGGGTTGCATTCCAGACGCACCCGGGGAGACAGGCATTCATCTCGAGTGGAAGCAAAGAACCCCGCTCTGCTCTCGAATCGCGACGGGTATCTCTTGGAGCTCACTGGGTGGACTCAAGGGAGTCAAGCCTCCTGAGGCGTTTGGAGAGAGGTCGCGAGATTGGTCGCTAGGCCATGCAGGAGACGAAGGCCCTCATCTCTCGATGACGGGGGAATCTCGGGGTTGTTCTCGAGCGGCGGCCCCAGTGTGCGGTTTCTCACGAGGTACGACGGCGAGGTCAGTGAGCCTCTCGTGGGGCGCCAGGGAAGTCGGGTCTCCATGCGAGTGGCGAGGGGAGCGCGTCACTGCTCCCGAGCCATGGTAGGGGAATCTGGCCTCGAGACGTGTTGAAGAAGGTCTCTCGAGGTCTTTCCCGGGTTGAGGCAGGAAACCCTGGGTTCCCTCGACTTGTGCAGGTGACCTCAGGGGGCTTCTCATGGTGGCTCTGAGAAGCCAGGGAAACTGGAGGTGGGAGGGGCCTCTCGGGACTCCACTGGGTTTGGTGCATTGGAAGAGGGCCTCATCTCCAGTTGAGGCAGGAACCGCAGGGTACCTCTGATTTCAGACTCCGATCGCAGGGTCCCTGCAGACTGGGGACAGGAGAGTCAGGCCTCGTCTTGGGTTGAGGCATGGAACTCCGCTTGCCTCTCGAGATGTCCCCGGGGAGAGAGGCCGCTTGTCGAGCTGTATTTGGAACCTGGGGTTTTTCCGAACGATGCACGGAAAAACTGCCCCTTCGTGTTGACTTCATTGGAGTTCGGAGAGGTGTCCGGGCATCGGGTTCTTATCAAGAGGGGACCGGGAAATCGGGGTCCTACGGAATGTGGAACCACCCACGAGGCCACGTCTGGAATGTCTTCGTGAGACCGGCCTCATCCTGAGGTGCGACCGGAAGGTCGGGAACCCCTTCCAGACAAAGCAGGGGAGTCGACCCTCCTGTCCAGATCAGGAGGGGAGAAAGGGCTCAGAGGAGGGGTGCCGGAAAACCTCAGTGTTCCTCTCGAGGGAGACCGGGATTTCGGGGAACTTTGTGGGTCGCATCAAGGGTGCCAAGTGCCCTTTCGACCTCCAATTCCTAACGTGGGACTTCTCCTGAGGCGCTGTAGCGGGAAAGAGCTTCATCTTGCGATGACGGGGGAGCCACGTGGTTTTTCTCGAGTTACGGCGGGATTCTCGAGTTACGACGGGGAATTCAGGCTGCCTCTTGTGTTGGCCCAGGCAAGTCCAATCTTCCATTCGAGTTGCGAAGGAAAGCTGGGGATTGCTCTCGAGTGACTGCAGGGCCAATAGACCTCATCTAGGCTTGTGTCCAGAAGCCAATGTTCCTCTCCAGGGGCGACAGGGATCTCGGGGTTGCATTCCAGACGCACCCGGGAGACAGGCATTCATCTCGAGTGGAAGCAAAGAACCCCGCTCTGCTCTCGAATCGCGACGGGTATCTCTTGGAGCTCACTGGGTGGACTCAAGGGAGTCAAGCCTCCTGAGGCGTTTGGAGAGAGGTCGCGAGATTGGTCTCTAGGCCATGCAGGAGACGAAGGCCCTCATCTCTCGATGACGGGGGAATCTCGGGGTTGTTCTCGAGCGGCGGCCCCAGTGTGCGGTTTCTCACGAGGTACGACGGCGAGGTCAGTGAACCTCTCGTGGGGCGCCAGGGAAGTCGGGTCTCCATGCGAGTGGCGAGGGGAGCGCGTCACTGCTCCCGAGCCATGGTAGGGGAATCTGGCCTCGGGACGTGTTGAAGAAGGTCTCTCGAGGTCTTTCTCCGGTTGAGGCAGGAAACCCTGGGTTCCCTCGACTTGTGCAGGTGACCTCAGGGGGCTTCTCATGGTGGCTCTGAGAAGCCAGGGAAACTGGAGGTGGGAGGGGCCTCTCGGGACTCCACTGGGTTTGGTGCATTGGAAGAGGGCCTCATCTCCAGTTGAGGCAGGAACAGCAGGGTACCTCTGATTTCAGACTCCGATCACAGGGTCCCTCCAGACTGGGGACAGGAGAGTCGAGCCTCGTCTTGGGTTGAGGCATGGAACTCCGCTTGCCTCTCGAGATGTCCCCGGGGAGAGGCCACTTGTCGAGCTGTATTTGGAACCTGGGGTTTTTCCGAACGATGCACGGAAAAACTGCCCCTTCGTGTTGACTGCATTCACAGGGTGGAGTTCGGAGGGTGTCCGGGCATCGGGTTCTTATCAGAGGGGACCGGGAAATCGGGGTCCTACTGAATGTGGAACCACCCACGAGGCCACGTCTGGAATGTCTTCGTGAGACCGGCCTCATCCTGAGGTGCGACCGGAAGGTCGGGAACCCCTTCCAGACAAAGCAGGGGAGTCGACCCTCCTGTCCAGATCAGGAGGGGAGAAAGGGCTCAGAGGAGGGGGTGCCGGAAAACCTCAGTGTTCCTCTCGAGGGAGACCGGGATTTCGGGGAACTTTGTAGGTCGCATCAAGGGTGCCAAGTGCCCTTTCGACCTCCAATTCCTAACGTGGGACTTCTCCTGAGGCGCTGTAGCGGGAAGGGCTTCATCTTGCGAGGACGGGGGAGCCACGTGGTTTTTCTCGAGTTACGGCGGGATTCTCGAGTTACGACGGGGAATTCAGGCTGCCTCTTGTGTTGGCCCAGGCAAGTCCAATCTTCCATTCGAGTTGCGAAGGAAAGCTGGGGATTGCTCTCGAGTGACTGCAGGGCCGATAGACCTCATCTAGGCTTGTGTCCAGAAGCCAATGTTCCTCTCCAGGGGCGACAGGGATCTCGGGGTTGCATTCCAGACGCACCCGGGGAGACAGGCATTCATCTCGAGTGGAAGCAAAGAACCCCGCTCTGCTCTCGAATCGCGACGGGTATCTCTTGGAGCTCACTGGGTGGACTCAAGGGAGTCAAGCCTCCTGAGGCGTTTGGAGAGAGGTCGCGAGATTGGTCTCTAGGCCATGCAGGAGACGAAGGCCCTCATCTCTCGATGACGGGGGCATCTCGGGGTTGTTCTCGAGCGGCGGCCCCAGTGTGCGGTTTCTCACGAGGTACGACGGCGAGGTCAGTGAGCCTCTCGTGGGGCGCCAGGGAAGTCGGGTCTCCATGCGAGTGGCGAGGGGGAGCGCGTCATTGCTCCCGAGCCATGGTAGGGGAGGGCATCTGGCCTCGAGACGTGTTGAAGAAGGTCTCTCGAGGTCTTTCCCGGGTTGAGGCAGGAAACCCTGGGTTCCCTCGACTTGTGCAGGTGACCTCAGGGGGCTTCTCATGGTGGCTCTGAGAAGCCAGGGAAACTGGAGGTGGGAGGGGCCTCTCGGGACTCCACTGGGTTTGGTGCATTGGAAGAGGGCCTCATCTCCAGGTGAGGCAGGAACCGCAGGGGACCTCTGATTTCAGACTCCGATCGCAGGGTCCCTGCAGACTGGGGACAGGAGAGTCAGGCCTCGTCTTGGGTTGAGGCATGGAACTCCGCTTGCCTCTCGAGATGTCCCCGGGGAGAGAGGCCACTTGTCGAGCTGTATTTGGAACCTGGGGTTTTTTCCGAACAGGGTGCAGTTCGGAGATGTGTCCGGGCATCGGGTTCTTATCAAGAGGGGACCGGGAAATCGGGGTCCTACGGAATGTGGAACCACCCACGAGGCCACGTCTGGAATGTCTTCGTGAGACCGGCCTCATCCTGAGGTGCGACCGGAAGGTCGGGAACCCCTTCCAGACAAAGCAGGGGAGTCGACCCTCCTGTCCAGATCAGGAGGGGAGAAGGGCTCAGAGGAGGGGGTGCCGGGAAACCTCAGTGTTCCTCTCGAGGGAGACCGGGATTTCGGGGAACTTTGTGGGTCGCATCAAGGGTGCCAAGTGCCCTTTCGACCTCCAATTCCTAACGTGGGACTTCTCCTGAGGCGCTGTAGCGGGAAAGGGCTTCATCTTGCGAGGACGGGGGAGCCACGTGGTTTTTCTCGAGTTACGGCGGGATTCTCGAGTTACGACGGGGAATTCAGGCTGCCTCTTGTGTTGGCCCAGGCAAGTCCAATCTTCCATTCGAGTTGCGAAGGAAAGCTGGGGATTGCTCTCGAGTGACTGCAGGGCCGATAGACCTCATCTAGGCTTGTGTCCAGAAGCCAATGTTCCTCTCCAGGGGCGACAGGGATCTCGGGGTTGCATTCCAGACGCACCCGGGGAGACAGGCATTCATCTCGAGTGGAAGCAAAGAACCCCGCTCTGCTCTCGAATCGCGACGGGTATCTCTTGGAGCTCACTGGGTGGACTCAAGGGAGTCAAGCCTCCTGAGGCGTTTGGAGAGAGGTCGCGAGATTGGTCTCTAGGCCATGCAGGAGACGAAGGCCCTCATCTCTCGATGACGGGGGCATCTCGGGGTTGTTCTCGAGCGGCGGCCCCAGTGTGCGGTTTCTCACGAGGTACGACGGCGAGGTCAGTGAGCCTCTCGTGGGGCGCCAGGGAAGTCGGGTCTCCATGCGAGTGGCGAGGGGAGCGCGTCATTGCTCCCGAGCCATGGTAGGGGAGGGCATCTGGCCTCGAGACGTGTTGAAGAAGGTCTCTCGAGGTCTTTCCCGGGTTGAGGCAGGAAACCCTGGGTTCCCTCGACTTGTGCAGGTGACCTCAGGGGGCTTCTCATGGTGGCTCTGAGAAGCCAGGGAAACTGGAGGTGGGAGGGGCCTCTCGGGACTCCACTGGGTTTGGTGCATTGGAAGAGGGCCTCATCTCCAGGTGAGGCAGGAACCGCAGGGTACCTCTGATTTCAGACTCCGATCGCAGGGTCCCTGCAGACTGGGGACAGGAGAGTCAGGCCTCGTCTTGGGTTGAGGCATGGAACTCCGCTTGCCTCTCGAGATGTCCCCGGGGAGAGAGGCCACTTGTCGAGCTGTATTTGGAACCTGGGGTTTTTCGAACGATGCACGGAAAAACTGCCCCTTCGTGTTGACTGCATTCACAGGGTGGAGTTCGGAGGGGTGTCCGGGCATCGGGTTCCTATCAAGAGGGGACCGGGAAATCGGGGTCCTACGGAATGTGGAACCACCCACGAGGCCACGTCTGGAATGTCTTCGTGAGACCGGCCTCATCCTGAGGTGCGACCGGAAGGTCGGGAACCCCTTCCAGACAAAGCAGGGAGTCGACCCTCCTGTCCAGATCAGGAGGGGAGAAAGGGCTCAGAGGAGGGGGTGCCGGGAAACCTCAGTGTTCCTCTCGAGGGAGACCGGGATTTCGGGGAACTTTGTGGGTCGCATCAAGGGTGCCAAGTGCCCTTTCGACCTCCAATTCCTAACGTGGGACTTCTCCTGAGGCGCTGTAGCGGGAAAGGGCTTCATCTTGCGAGGACGGGGGAGCCACGTGGTTTTTCTCGAGTTACGGCGGGATTCTCGAGTTACGACGGGGAATTCAGGCTGCCTCTTGTGTTGGCCCAGGCAAGTCCAATCTTCCATTCGAGTTGCGAAGGAAAGCTGAGGATTGCTCTCGAGTGACCGCAGGGCCAATAGACCTCATCTAGG